>NC_064285.1:30276228-30301829 GCF_019186545.1 Solanum stenotomum | reverse complement strand
TTAGTATTCAAGTAAAAATTCACTTAACTTTTTCTGATTTTTTAATAAAAAATTCATCACAAAAAATAATACAAATCATATATTATTTAGAGCTTCAAAATTACTATTAGTTTCCTTTGTATAAAGTAATATTTACATTTGAAGAAATGACCAATGAGATCAAGGTTGATAAATAATATTTTAAAATTGAAATAATTAGATAATACAACAATAATGTGCAAAAATCGATTCTAATATCAAGTCATTTGTTAGTTTTAGAACAAAACTAAAACAAAAGAAAAAAATTAATAAACAACAAAATTAACTATTTGGAAAAAATTTAAAAATCTCATGCTACAAAATAAATAAAAAATAAAATAATGAATGAAAAAAAAAAGAAAAAGAAAAACATTAACAAAGATATAGATAATAATTCTAATAAGGAGTAATGAGTAATAATAATAATTGCAATGTTAGTCCTTCTAGGTAATGAGTAGTAATAATAATTACAATGTTAGTCCTTAGTGTTAGTCCTTCTATTAGTGTACAATTTTTTTTGCACGTTGTACAACTAATTAATGCAGTCAAAAGTTAATGTACAAAATTGTATGCATGTTGTACAAGAGTATTAATGCAGTGTTGGTCCTTTCCAACTCTCACTTCTAAATAAGGAGATAATATATATATATATCAAAAATTTAAATCAAAATTATTAAACACTATCGAATTCATATGTCTTAGCTCAGGCCCTACTGATGATATGACGTATGGGCATTGGAATAATTGTATGTCAATAATTGATTGAATAGTTCAATTGAGATATGTGTGGTGCTCGAAAAAACAAAATCAAAGAAGAATTATGAAAGAATAGGAACAGCAAGATAAGAACAATGAACAATTACACAACAACGCTAAAAATTGGGTCAAAATCGACGGACAACATCGTTCTTAAAAATCAAGGAGTCCCTCGGTTTATTCCTTTTTTAATTTTTTAAAAATTACTTTTATAAGAAACTGAGAACGTCTTTCAGTTTTTAACGCAATTTTGTGCAGGATATATTTTTCGAGATGATCCATCGATTTTGTACACAATTTTCTTGGGAGAAAATATAAATATTAGAAGCCGAAGCACAAAGTCATTTTTTATTGTAACGACATTTTAGTCCTTCACACAGTTCATTAATATTTATACGGATTATTATTTATATATTTTTAAAAAAGGATAAAAGTGTAAGAGTAATGACGAAAAATGGATAAAGTTATCTCAAGAATATAGTGGTATGAAATTTCTATCCTATAAATTTTAGACACGACACCTAAATTTTTTTTATAAGAAAAAATCATTAGAACCTGTAAAACATGATAACATGAAGTAAAAAATATGATTTATACTTTTATAGCAAAAATACTTTTAAAAAAAATCAAAATTAACGTCTAAAGCATACTTTCTTGTGCCCCAGACTTGCACTTTTACATCAGGGCTTATGCCTCAAATTCTAGTCCACCGTACACCCTATGAATATATTTATACCTTTAATTTGCACTCCGAAGCTTTTTTGGTTCGTCCGCCCTGGAGTCACTCCGAAAATGTCTTTGAAACATTGATTAATAGTATGCATTTGCTCTAATTTCTAGTGGTTTAGTAATATTATTGTAAGTTGATTTTTAAGTACTTCATCCATTTTAATTTGTTTTTCTAGTTTTGACTTGATTTAAAGTTTCTTTGATTTTATGTTTTTTTTTTTTTTTGGTTTTGAAACTTGTGGGCCTAAACTAAAAATGCATATTATAAGTATAAAAATATCCTTTAATGTTATGATCTCCAACATAAAGTTAGAATTAAAGAATTGCCAAGAAAAATGAAAAGAAAATTCTTTTTAAAACAGACTAAAAAGGAAAATAAGACTGTCGTAAGTTGAGGTATTTAACATTTTCATGGAAGTTACCTTACCTATCAAATAGTATGCATGGCGCATGCCATGATGTCTGCTATTCATTTTCATTGACACTTTAATTACGTACATAGTTTAGAAAGACCAATATTGTATAAGTCAAGATATTTCTACTTCATGAGTCATGCAGTGTTTTTACCTAAGAAACTTCCAGGAAATTGTTAATAATAGTGACAATCAGTTGCAAAGTCAGAAATTTCGGTAAGGGTGTTCAAGATTTGATATATATGTATGAAAAATAATTTTTAATCTATATACTTTGCATAATAATTTATATACATAATATAATTTTTCGACGAAGGATGTTCAAACTGACTAACTATATATGACCATTGTAAGTCAAGATACTTAACTCATTGATGAGAGTGCATTTTCCAGGAAACTGTACTTACTAATTGCTTTACCTAAACACAAAGTGTCGTCTTATATGAATTATTATATATATATATATCAATATGAACAAAGACAGTTACTTAATGCAAGTTGGTACCAACAAAGGGGTGGCTTAGTAAAATATAATTTGTTGAAAGACTTGGTTCAACAAACAAATATACTTTAATTTGTTCAAGGTTAACTTTTCGTTCGATTTTCCTCTTTTTCTGAATTACTTAACCTTAATTTTCAATTTAGCGTTTGTGATTCACCCCTGATTGGTCTTTATGTGTGAATTTATATATCGAATATCAGATGATTAGAACATCTTATTTTAAATGATATATATGGTCATAATTCACTCTTCCATAGGTAAGTACAATGACATCTTTTATATATATATATATGGTCCCCTTGAAAAAAGACAAATGTTCACATGCATTATTGGATCTTAATTCTTAACTTAACCTTCCTAGTCCTCAAGGGACCTAATTATATATGAACTAAAACTTAAAAGTCTACTAATCAGGACAAGAATAGTATTTCAACATTGGCAATAGAAGTTGTTTCAATTTATGTGATGTACTTTCCTTTTTAGTGTGTCGAAAAAAGAATGACAAAATATGTCTTTCTATTTTGTCTTAAAGGCATTGTACACGCCCGATAATCGATTAAGGATCCAACCCCGAGACTCGATCTAGGACTCGACCCCGACTCTCGATTCGAGACACGACATTTGAATTGGGACCCGACCCCAACAACTGATTCGAGAATCGATCTAGGACCCGACTCCGACTCTCAATCCGGGACCCGACCCAACACTCGACCCGTGACCCGATTTCTAACCCGGATCCAACCCTGACACGCGACACTTGACTTGGGACCCAATCCGACCTCGACTCTCAACCCGAAACTCGACTTCATCACCCAACCCGAAACCCCACCCCGACACTCGACCTAGGATCCGATCTCGAATCCCGACACGGGACCCGACACCTAGATCGGGATCTGACTTCGGCCCAATCCAACCCGACCTTAGACTTGGGAGTTAGATCTCAGATCAGGTCTACAGGTCCGTGTCCCAATTTATGTGACATAATTACCTTTTTAGTCTGTTGAAAAAAGAATGACAAAATGTCTTTCTATCTTGAGACCGTTGGTGGCTTCGTGCAGGTGCTGGAATGAAAATGTCCTTATATATATATATATATATTAAAAGTGGGAATGTCTTGAGTTTAAAGTTAAATTACAAAAATGCCCTTCACTAATTTTTTAATTGAATAAATACCTTACTTTTAAAATCAAATAAATAATGACAATTAAACTATACCAAATACATAATTAGATGTTACAACTAATCATTTTCCACTTTTTAATGAGATTTAATAGTTAGTCCTTTTAGATGTTGAATAATTCTTTTGTCTTTCAAGGAAATATTATATCAAGACATTAAGTATAAAAATATAATATACATATATAAATATGATAAATAAAAAAGTAAATACAAACCAATAGAAAAATGGAAGTTGTATAGCCACATAGATGAAAGGACAAATCATTATTTAATATTCATTTGAATTGATTTCCTCTTTTATTGCTTATGAAATAATGTTTTTTCTTTAAAGTTTTTCAATACATTTCTATAATAACTTTTTATGTTCTATAAAATTATTAACAATTTTTTGGTTCATTTGGTCAACACTATCATATCCATCTACCAAATCACGTAAATTTACCTTTTTACTCTATAACTTTCGCATTCACTCACAACTTTTGATGCACTTTTCCTTTATAAATTGGACATAAAATGTTATTTCACTACACTTTTGTATTTCATTATCTTATAATTTTATGTGAATTTTTTTTAGGGGTATTCTTTCTTATTCTGATTAATATATTGTTTTGTTTAACCTTTTCCATTTTGTATGCATATGATGACATGTATATTTTATTGCCTTTTAAGTTAATTGAGTTGATATTACAAATGTTTTCTATACATGAGTTAGATCTATATAAATTTTATACAGTAATAGAGGTTAAACGTATTAGTATTATTAAAGTGGGAAAACTTCAAGTTTAAAATTGAATTATGATTTTACTCCTACACTAAATAAATTTGTTATAAAATATTTAATTGAATGATTGTTTTACCCTTCATGCAAGTATGTTTTGTGCACAATTGTAAATCTAAATTCATTAAATAATAAAACTGAAGTGACAAAAAACAATTTAAAGAAATAAATGTGGGAGAGCCTTTTCAGATGACCGCATGAAACTGTTTTTAATATATTTATTGCTCCATCCAACCTGTCCTATTCCCTTATACTTCTTGAACTCCTAAATTTTTCAAATGTTATTTCCTTCCTATCCAATAATAGTTATCCACTATTGACTTGACACATTTTCTAAGAAACAATAAATAAATAAGGGTAATATTACTGTATTATCCTTTAACTTTATTAAATTTAATGCTTTGAAAATATAGATGACAAATAGTTTAATAACAAGGATAAAATATATACAAAAGATAAATTATCTCTTAATTTTCTAAATTAGACAAATATTGTTGGATAACTATTTTTAATATAGTGGACAACTATTGTTGGATAAAAAGGAGTATTATTTTGCTCATATTTAGATAGAGAGGCCTTCGTGAAAATATAGCGACAGATTTGAGCACTCATGTGTTATTTTATTATTATAGAAACTGTAGTTCTTCTACTTTATTAGTTAGGCTTCTTATTTGTTATGTCTTTCAATCATATCATAGAGTTAATATCATAAAAAATCACTCAACTATTAGAATTGATGAAGCAGATGAGCCCGTGCAAGCATCAGAACATGCATTCTCGCGATCTACAGAGTCCTTATGGCTTGCTCCTGAAAAGAATAATCAAGCAACCTTCTTCTTTAGAACAGACATTCCATTCATGGAACTTTGTTTTATATTAATAAAATCACTCAACTTAAATTTGTGCAATTATAATGTATGAATTTAGATTTTTTGTTAAATTTCATGTCTCCGTTTCTTTTATAAATTGTTGTTGAGCTTCTTCTTTTTGTCTGTTTCTTTAATTTATTGACCAAAAGGACCTTCGAAAAATTGTTTCAGATTATTCATGTTATTTTTCTTTAATAATGAATTTCTTCTTACAAAGTATGAAGGTTTAATTTACCTAAATATTATGAAAAGAAAAAAGAAAAAATATAACAGTAAACACATTTTATGAACATATATGCTAAAATGAAATCTTTGATTCCAACTTTTACCAACAATTCTTCGGATAGGCCTAAATTCTTATTCAAAAGTTAAATCGTAAGGTTATTAATATTATCTTATAATAAATTTAGTTGTCCATTTATGTGAATCCATTGTTTAAGAAGATTTTAACATGAACAATATTAACAAATCTTCCGAAGGCTTTTTTATGAGAAATTTTGTGGAAATTGAGAAAGAAAGAGAGAAGAGGTGTAATGGATTTTCTTTAATTTTATTTATTTATGCATTTTATGCTTCAATACATACAAAAATAATTTATTTTATCATGTTAGATTTACTTGTAATGATAAATTTTGGTTGAGTGATTTTGGAAAATAAAAATCTTAAGTTAAATGATTTTTTTGATACAAAACAACGTTTAATGACTTTGCTACATCAATTCTAATAGTTGAGAGACCTTTTAGGATATTAACTCCATATCATATCTCTCTCTCTCTATATATATATAGCCGTCAAAAAGGGCTTAGCCCATGGGGTCGGCCCGACCCAACCCATTATTGGGGCAGAGTTGAGATATGATTTTTCAAGCCCGTTTAAAATCGGGACTTATAAGCCCAACCCATTTAGGTCCTTAGCCCTTGAGGCTTGATCCGGGCCGGGCCGGGGTTTGCCCATGGGCCAAGTTATTTAATTTAATTAAAATAAATATTAAAAACTAGAAAACTTAAATGTAACCTCTAACCTATACGACTATAGTAGATTAGTACTACTAGACTACTAGTACGTGAAGATTTAAAAGGCTAAAGCCTTATAAATTCTAAAGCCATTACTCTTAAAAACGTAAGTCCCTAAACCCTAATATCTAAATTCTTGAACTACAACTCTTTGTCTCTTTACTCTTATAGTTTTATTTTCGTCTCGTTTCTGCTACGACATTGGACATTTTTCACGCATGTAACAATTTTCTTGATTTCATTTAACAAAATACTTTAAGTAATTATGTATTGCTAACTAAAGTTTTGGTCAGAAGTATTCTTTAGTTTACTAGTTTGTTTTTTAGATATTATTTACTTAAGAGATTATATTTTTTTTTCTTTAAATATTTATTGCTAGATTTTTTATTTAGAATTATTGAAACAATTTATTGTTTGTGACATTGATTTGACATAAAAAAAAATGGAGGGCTGGCACGCCCCAGCCCATCAAATTCTTTGGCCCGCAGGGCTTGGGCGGGGTAGGGCTGGGCTGGCTTGTTTTGACGGCTCTATATATATATAATAAAGGAGAAACATAAACAAGGTGATGTGACACCCTCTATGACCTCCATTTGCATTTATCTTTTTTCTCCTTTTTTTGGCCTTTTTTAAAAATTTAAATTAATTATTGTATTGTAAATTATTATATTGTGAAAGTAATTACTTAATTTAGTACAAATAAATATTTTATTAATGGATGAACATTTACAACAAAAACTCTTCACATTCTTTTTTTATTTGTTTGTCTCACTCCTAATCATAAAATGATAATATTTTCTTATATTTTAATTATTTTTTAATTTATTCACAAGGAGTTATTATCCATGACTTACCTATCTTTAATTTTAACTTTTAATAATATTTATAACTCCCATAATTCTTATGTACATAACCTCCAAACTTAAATTTGTAAGTTTATGATGTCTTATGGTATTCCTCCATTTTGCCTATAAAATTCATATTTAGTTCATGAAGATTCACATTCAAAATTACCCTTTCTCTTCTTCATCATATTGGTTTGTGAATGAACTAACATGTAAGAAAAAAGAAGTATATGAAGGTAAGAAATATTTCATTCTCAAATCTTTATTTTTTTATTTCCTCTATTTTGTCTATATACATTCATACTTCCTCCGTTTCACAAAGAATGACCTGGTTTGCTTGGCACGAAGTTTAAGTAAATAAAGAAGACTTTTGAATCTTGTGGTCCTAAATTAAAGTTACGTCAATTGTACAAAATTGTCCTTTAATCTTGTGGCCTTTAACATGCCACGTGGAAAGCTAAAATTAAAATGTTACCAAAAAAAGAAAGAGGTCATTCTTTTTTAAACTGACTACAAAGGAAATGAGACCATTCTTTTTTAAACGGAGGGAGTATTTGATTTGTGAATGAAATAACATGAAACAAAAAAAAAGTACATGAGGTAAGAAATATTTCATTCTCAAGTTTGTATTGTTTCTGTATAAATTCATATTTAGTTTTATGAAGATTACATTTAAAATTATCATTTCTCTTCTTCATCATATTTGTTTGTGAATTATCTAACATGTAACAAAAAAAAAGAAGTACATGAAGGTAAGATATATTTCATTCTCAAGTTTTTATTTTTATCTTTATGTACTTGGACATGCTTTCTTAATATTTTATTTATGTATGTGTTATATATCATTCACCAAACAAGTATAAAAAAAAAATAACCTTTGTAATTCTTAATAATGTGTTATCAGTATGTAGTTGTTCTTTCTAATATTCAGTTTTTGAAATATAATGTAGTTTAATTATAATATTTGTTAGATTTCAAGAAATGATAATTATTTAGTATTGTTAGTACTATTGAAAAAATAATATACAAATATATTATATATAGTTTAAATTTCTTTTTTTTTGGGTATTTTATTTTTTAATTGATACATGATATTTTATTTATGCATATAATATTTTTTTATTCAATTGGTTGCATATGATGAAGAGTTTGACATATGAAGCAAAATATGGTGGCAAATCTACTTGCAAAGGAATGGTAGAAAGAAAAAAAATTGAAGCATAATTAAAAATCATTTTTTTAGATAATTTTTTTTTTACTTTAACTTGTATTAGTAGCTTAAGCTACTTTTCCTAGAATTTTTTTAAATTTTGATTTGTATAAATAATTTAGCTACATGTATTGTCAATGTTAATCATTTGATCTTTTACTGTTCTACTTTTTTTTTTTTGTTATGAAGCACAATTAATATAATTATCCCATTTCAATAACAAAAAAAAATAAATTATGATTATCCCATTTCATTTTTATTATACTTGCAAAAACGTAATTGAAAATAAAATATTAATTTCATGATGTCTTTTTTTTGCGTGTGTAACAATCTGTTTTTGTCACTATTCTTTTTTGTTTGAAATGAATTTATAATTTTTATGTAGTCACAGATGATTATATTTTTTTGTTATTTTTTTTTATTTTCACCCCTTATTTTCATTTATTTATTTTACAAATAAAATCAATGCATAATTATTAATACATTTAATGTAATAAAATTGTACATTTCAATTATTTATAACTCATTCTCTTCATTTACTTCTAACTTCTAATCTTAAATATTATTCATAACTTTTGTATGTTTCATTTTTCATAATTCTTATAAATATATTTAATTAGCGTTTAAAAAATTATAATAAACAAATATAATAATAAAGACATAATAAAAAATTTAAAAGTTTTTTTACGATATCAGAATTTGTATAGAAAAAGTACTCCTACAAAAGATAGAGGAAATTCAAACATATAAAATATGAGTGACTTTTATGTTATAAAACCAAGTTGAGTCACTTAATAAGTGAACTATTCAAAATTGAGTAACCATATTGGCTAAAAGCGGTATTTTGGGAAAAGGGTATTTAGCTGCTGGGAAGTTTACAGAATTTTTATTACAAGAAACAACTCATAAAGAAATTACATGTGATGTTCCAAATTGCTCCTGCTACAAACTCTGCATACCCTGTTAAAGAATGGGGAATCAGTACTTTTAGAAACTTGAAATGTGCTAGAATGGGGAATCATTGCTCTTCTTTTGCATTTCCTTGTCTACCTAGCTTTCTACTGTGCTGCTTCACATATGTTTGGTCTTATGGAAAGACTAAAGTAAGTTGTGAGATGATCTTTTCAACTGCAATATGTGAGCTTGGATATGTTGAGGGATAGATTCGTTTCTCTAACCTGCAAAGAAGAGATATAAAAAGAAAACAATGTGGTCTTGTCTTTCCTTTGGCTTGCGTTGATATGTGTGTAGGCTGTAGCCTAATTTGCAAAGTTTAGCCTAACTCATGTCTACCCCCTTGAAAATTCTACTTCAAACTTATTTTATTTGTTGGCACTTCTCTTTATGGGTGGTCATTAGTTGGGTCTCTTGAGTCTTGACTCAACTAATGCATTGCTTTGGTTCCCTTTCACTTTGGTAAGTTGGCTTGTGATTCTGGGACCCACAAATTAGCACTTGCCTTATCATTTATGATAGCAGAAATGTAAGCTTTTCTGATCCCAAGAGGAAAATAGATATGTTTAATTAGGAGAGGGCTAGCTCATACCGAATACAACTAATCTCTGATCAATGAGTTAAAAGTTGTACANAGGAGTATTATTTTGCTCATATTTAGATAGAGAGGCCTTCGTGAAAATATAGCGACAGATTTGAGCACTCATGTGTTATTTTATTATTATAGAAACTGTAGTTCTTCTACTTTATTAGTTAGGCTTCTTATTTGTTATGTCTTTCAATCATATCATAGAGTTAATATCATAAAAAATCACTCAACTATTAGAATTGATGAAGCAGATGAGCCCGTGCAAGCATCAGAACATGCATTCTCGCGATCTACAGAGTCCTTATGGCTTGCTCCTGAAAAGAATAATCAAGCAACCTTCTTCTTTAGAACAGACATTCCATTCATGGAACTTTGTTTTATATTAATAAAATCACTCAACTTAAATTTGTGCAATTATAATGTATGAATTTAGATTTTTTGTTAAATTTCATGTCTCCGTTTCTTTTATAAATTGTTGTTGAGCTTCTTCTTTTTGTCTGTTTCTTTAATTTATTGACCAAAAGGACCCTCGAAAAATTATTTCAGATTATTCATGTTATTTTTCTTAAATAATGAATTTCTTCTTACAAAGTATGAAGGTTTAATTTGCCTAAATATTATGAAAAGAAAAAATATAGCAGTAAATACATTTTATGAACATATATGCTAAAATGAAATCTCTGACTCCCAACTTTTACCAACAATTCTTCGAATAAGCCTAAATTCTTATTCAAAAATTAAATTGTAAGGTTATTAAGATTATCTTATAATAAATTTAGTTGTTCATTTATGTGAATCCATTGTTTAAGAAGATTTTAACATGAACAATATTAACGAATCTTCCGAATGCCTTCTTTTATGAGAATTTTTGTGGAAATAGAGAAAGAAAGCGAGAAGAGGTGTAATGGATTTTCTTTAATTTTATTTATTTATGCATTTTATGCTTCAATACATACAAAAATAATTTATTTTATCATGTTAGATTTTCTTTTAATGATAAAATTTGGTTGAGTGATTTTGGAAAATAAAAATCTTAAGTTGAAAGATTTTTTTGATATAAAACAAAGTTTAATGACTTTGCTACATCAATTCTAATAGTTGAGTGACCTTTTAGGATATTAACTCCATATCATATCTATATATATATAATAAAGGAGAAACATAGACATGGTGATGTGACACCTCTCTATGACCTCCATTTGCATTTATCTTTTTTCTCCTTTTTTGGCCTTTTTTAAAAATTGAAATTAATTATTGTATTGTAAATTATTATATTGTGAAAGTAATTACTTAATGAATAGATGAACATTTACAACAAAAACTCTTCACATTATTTTTTTATTTGTTTGCCTCACTTCTAATCATAAAATGATAACATTTTCTTATATTTTAAGTATTTTTCATTTATTCACAAGGAGTTATTATACACGACTTACCTCTCTTTAATTTTAACTTCTAATAATATTCATAACTCTCATAATTCTTATGTCCATAACCTCCAAACTTAAATTTGTAAGTTTATGATGTCTTATGGTATTCCTCTATTTTGCCTATAAATTCATATTTAGTTCATGAAGATTCACATTCAAGATTACCCTTTCTTTTCTTCATCATATTGGTTTGTGAATGAACTAACATGTAAGAAAAAAGAAGTACATGAAGGTAAGAAATATTTCATTCTCAAATCTTTATTTTTTTCATTTCCTCTATTTTGTCTATATAAATTTATATTTGATTTGTGAATGAACTAACATGTAACAAAAAAGAAGTACATGAGGTAAGAAATATTTCATTCTCAAGTCTGTTTTTTTTCATTTGTTCTATTTTTTCTGTATAAATTCATATTTAGTTTCATGAAGATTACATTTAAAATTATCATTTCTCTTCTTCATCATATTTGTTTGTGAATTATCTAACATGTAACAAAAAAAAGAAGTACATGAAGGTAAGATATATTCATTCTCAAGTTTTTATTTTTATTTTTATTATGTACTTGGACATGCTTTTCTTAATATTTTGTTTATATATGTGTTATATATCATTCACCAAGCAAGTATAATTAAAAAAAAACCTTTGTAATTCTTAATAATGTGTTATCAGTATGTAGTTGTTCTTTCTAATATTCAGTTTTCGAAATATAATGTAGTTTAATTATAATATTTGTTAGATGTCAAGAAATGATAATTATTTAGTATTGTTAGTACTATTGAAAAAATAATATACAAATATATTACATATACTTTAAATTTCTTTTTTTTCTTTTGGTATTTTATTTTTTAATTGGTACATGATATTTTATTTATCCATATAATACTTTTTATTCAATTGGTTGCATATGATGAAGAGTTTGACATATGAAGCAAAACATGGTGGCGGATCTACTTGCAAAGGAATGGTAGAAAGAAAAAAAATTGAAGCATAATTAAAAATCATTTTTTAGATCTTTTTTTTTTTTTACTTTAACTTGTATTAGTAGCTTAAGCTACTTTTCCTAGAATTTTTTAAATTTTGATTTGTATAAATAATTTAGCTACATGTATTGTCAATGTTAATCATTTTATCTTTTACTATTCTACTTTTTTTTTTGGTTATGAAGCACAATTAATATAATTATCCCATTTAAATAAATTTTTTTTTATGATTATCCCATTTCATTTTTATTATACTTGCAAAAACGTAATTGAAAATAAAATATTAATTTCATGATGTCATTGTTTTGCGTGTGTAACAATCTGTTGTTGTCACTATTCTTTTTTGTTTGAAATGAATTTATAATTTTTATGTAGTCACGGATTATTATATATTTTTTGTATTTTCACCCCTTATTTTCATTTATTTATTTTACAAATAAATCAATGCATAATTATTAATACATTTAATGTAATAAAATTGTACATTTCAATTATGTATAACTCATATCTCTTCATTTACTTGTAACTTCTAATCTTAAATATTATTCATAACTTTTGTATTTTTCATTTTTCATAATTCTTATAAATATATTTAATTAGCATTTAAAAAATTATAATAAACAAATATAATAATAAAGACATAATAAAAAATTTTAATTTTTTTTATGATATCAGAATTTGTATAGAAAATTAGTACTCCTACAAAAGATAGAGAAAATTCAAACATATAAAATATGAGTGACTTTTGTGTTATAAAACAAAGTTGAATCACTTTATAATTGAACTATTCAAAGTTGAGTGACCATATTCGTTGAAAGTGGTATTTTGGGAAAAGGGTATTTAGCTCCGACATCCAGTTTAGTCTTTCAGATTTCTGTTGGGAGGTGAAAAAGGAAAGGGTGATGTATTTGTATCAACAAAATCTCGTTCCTTCAGGATGTAAAATGGGAAGACTCTCACTTGAGCAGAAATGTGACAGCACCATTCCAAATCCACTTGTGGCTTTTGAGATTACACTGAATATATTATTGTTGCTCTAACAAAGTTACCTTACAATCTCTTTAAGACTTAATCTATGATATACCATATATGTAATACCTGCAAGAATGTTTGATGTCTTAAAACTTCAGTTCTTCGACCTTCAAAACGTTCTGAAGGGAACTGTCCACATAAAGATGCTACAATGTATCATGTAGAAGCAAGATCTTAACAGAGTGGCATTACAGCATTTTGGTGGACTCATAAGAAGCAAAAGGATTGCGTAACTCATAAGAAAATACAAAAGGGTGAAACCATTCAATTCAGGAGTCACAAACATTAAGGACTGAGTGAATAGTTTGCAATGTGTTTAATTTAAAATTACAATGAATTCACCAGCTGCTGGGAAGTTTACAGAATTTTTATTAAAAGAAACAACTCATAAAGAAATTACATGTGATGTTCCGAATTGCTCCAGCTACAAACTCTGCATACCCTGTTAAAGAAAAACTCAATGACTAGATCAAAAAATATAGTTATAGTTGTCCAGACTCCAGAATATTTAGAGCTACAAAACTTACATAAACAAACGATCCCACAAAGTTTTGATCTTTCCCTTTTTGGTGTCAAATTTTTAGCTCCAGGAATACACATTTTAGTTTAAGATCACAACCACCACCATATCCAATGTGATCTCACAAATACGGGTCTGCGGTATGTAGAGTGTGTGCAAATCTTATTACCCTTACCTAGAGGTAGATGCACTGTTTCCAAAAGATCCTCGGCTCAAGTAACGCATATCAAAGCAGTTCAAAAAATACAGAAGTAAAGCAGACGACATAACAAATAATACAAATTTTAGTTTACGGCCAATAAATAATTACAACTGTTTTTTTTCTTTTTATATAGATATTTATAACTTTGTGTGAGAACTGCCTTAAAAATGTCCATTTACCATACAACAAAAATCACAGTTGAAAATGGGTAAAAGTCTTAGGTCCTAGCTTAAGTAACTAGTTCCTCAACCTTGCTTTGAAAATCATCAACAATACCATTAACTTTGCAGATGTGGTCATCAGTTAGAGATGATAAATGGGCATTTTGAGTTGAATTTGAACAAATTACAATGGGACTATAACCTTGTCATTTTCTGGAAATCCATCATGCATGGGTGAGTTTACCAGAGCTCAGCATTTCGTTACAGCATGTCACGCTTGCTTAGTTTGCCCAAAACCAATCGAACTTCATCAGCATCCACATCTCCACCCACAGTAAGATCTTTTCTATCTTATTAATTGAAATTGATTTTATCCCTTTCATATCAAAAAGACAAAAAAGATGAATCAATTTTATGATGTACTAAAAAAAAGGAAAGAAAGAAAATATAATCTGTACCTGGAAGAGAGGATAATCTTTTAAGTATCTCTTCATCATGAGATGTATCGAATTTCAACACCATTTTCTGCAAGAAAACCCAAATGACACCACGAGGGTTAAAGATAACAGTGAAAACAGTTCATAAAGTTTAAAGCCGTTATTTCTGATTCATCAAAATCATGCAGAATAAAGCTTTTCTCAGTAGTGTACCTTGATGATGACGAGCTTGAAATTAGTATTTTGATTATCTTCGACTTGTGTTTCTTCTATATCCTTGGCTGACTTAACAACAGACTTGTTGCAGATGTCTACCTCAATGCACTTGAGAGAAAGGATGTTCATGAAACAAGAAGGGATCTCCATAAGATCTTGACATCCATGCAAAACCAATTGTTCAAGGTTAGGAAAGGCATCATATTCTAGTTTCAAGATTTTGAGTTTAGGGAACTTGCCACTGCTCACTTTCCATTCCCCATGATCACCAAATTCAACGCGGTACAGTTTGAGTACCTCAAGGTGCTTGAGATGATCAGCAGTTTCTAATAAGTACTGAGAATTCAGGTAAAAGTCAGAGAATTTCAGGTATTTGAGATTTGGTGCAGAGATGCAAAAGGGGACGGTTTCAAAGGCTTTTGATAAATGAAGCTTTAGTATTTCAAGCCGTATTGGAAAATTCAACATATGGTACTGATGGGGGTATTTTAAGCACTGGACTTCACATATCCGTTTTCGAAGATTAGGTGTTTTTCTCAGCATCAATTCTGCATCCTCAACATGAGTGAAATATGGATTGGAAAGGGTTTCCAAATCATCAAGTTTTGGAGAGTTCTCGAGGAATGCTTTTTTATTTTCAGGGCTGAAGTTAGGAATATACAGATATCTCAATTTAACCATATCCCAAACTGTACTATTATAAGAGTTTCAAGGTTCCAAAGATTGGATATGCTTGAAGGAATTGAATTCTGATGAGTGAGCGCAGAGAAATACCTCAAGTAAGGGAGCTCAGTTGGAATAAAATCAATAACAACCTGGTGTTCCAAATCCAGTACTTTTAGAAACTTGAAATGTGGTAAAATGGGGAATCATTGCTCTTCTTTTGCATTTCCTTGTCTACCTAGCTTTCTACTGTGCTACTTCACATATGTTTGGTCTTATGGAAGGACTAAAGTAAGTTGTGAGATGATCTTTTCAACTGCAATATGTGAGCTTGGATATGTTGAGGGATAGATTCGTTTCTCTAACCTGCAAAGAAGAGATATAAAAAGAAAACAATGTGGTCTTGTCTTTCCTTTGGCTTGCGTTGATATGTGTGTAGGCTGCAGCCTAATTTGCAAAGTTTAGCCTAATTCATGTCTACCCCTTGAAAATTCTACTTCAAACTTAATTTATTTGTTGGCACTTCTCTTTATGGGTGGTCATTAGTTGGGTCTCTTGAGTCTTGACTCAACTAATGCACTGCTTTGGTTCCCTTTCACTTTGGTAAGTTGGCTTGTGATTCTGGGACCCACAAATTAGCACTTGCCTTATCATTTATGATAGCAGAAATGTAAGCTTTTCTGATCCCAAGAGGAAAATAGATAAGTTTAATTAGGAGAGGGCAAGCTCATACCGAATACAACTAGTCTCTGATCAATGAGTTAAAAGTTGTACACCTTTCGTATGTTCTGAATTCTGATAAGTAACTTAAGTACATACCATGAGTAGTTGACTTCCCATACTTGTTTTGTGTACTTTTAGTATCTTGTTCCAATCATGAACCTGATTCTCATATTCTTGTTCCACATCATGTCAATTTTTATCTTTGTATTTTTACTAATTCTTGTTGTCTGATTATCTACTAATATGGAGCAGGTCACAGGAGATGATGGTGAATCTGGTGGGGATCGACACGCTTCAATCTTTGTTCTTGGCAGACAGTTATTTGTTGCCATGTTGATGTTAGATACTTGGCAATATTTTATGCATCGGTACATGCACCAAAACAAGTTCTTGTACAAACATATCCATGCTCAACATCACCGGCTAATTGTTCCGTATGCATTTGGAGCTTTGTACAACCACCCTTTGGAGGGTCTGATTCTTGACACAATTGGCGGGGCTCTAGCTTTCCTTGTCTCTGGCATGTCACCACGTACCTCCATCTTCTTTTTCTCATTTGCTACGATCAAGACGGTTGATGATCACTGCGGACTATGGTTGCCCGGAAATCTCTTCCATATCTTCTTTAAAAACAACTCCGCTTACCATGATATCCATCACCAGCTTTATGGGACCAAGTATAACTATTCACAACCTTTCTTTGTGACATGGGATAGGATACTTGGTACTTACATGCCATATGAACTTGAGAGGAGACCGGAAGGAGGTTTTGAAGCTAAGCCTGTTAAAGATTGCATGGAACATTGACAATACTGTTAGTACATGTTTGTCTTAGAGTATGTACCACTGCAATTTTTGCCTTATTCAAATGCTTAGTTACTCATTTAATTTGTATAGAGTATATAGTTAAAGGGTTCTGCATATATGTAGTATAACTGGTGTTGGTTTCGAGGTTTGAGAAAGGAATAGGGTCGAATAATAGTTTCCTTTTTAAACATTGTCTCAGATCTGATATCTGGTATATTCAACTGCAGGCAAAGATAAAAGATTACTGAAATACATTATGTGCCTTGAATTCTTTAGTTCCAAGCATATGGACATTGTGTGCCTTGAATTTTTTTTGTGGGCTGTTATTGAGTACCTGCTTCTTCCAACCAAAGAGGTATCAGGTATCTCAGTTTAGCGGTACTTAGATAGATGGAAATCTCTTGGTATTTTTCGCTTTTGTTGTTTTCACCTGCTTCATTGATTAACTGCTAGGCCATACTCTCGGGTGTCGGGTGCTAACATTCTCATTTCTCTAACATGTAGCAGAGTGGCATCACAACATTTTGGTGAACTCATAAGAGAATAGAAAAGGCTGAAACCATTAACTTCAGGATCCGTAAAATCTAATGACTTACATCAAGCCTCAAGGACTTAAAATGAAAATTTTGTTCAAATAGTTACATTGTGAGATATATTTAGTTTACAATGAATGCAACAGCCGTTGGACGTTTTACAGAATCTTTATTAAACGAAATAACTCATAAAGAAATTACATGTGATATTCCAAATTGCTCCAGCTACACACTCTGGATACCTTTGAGTTGAATTTGAACGGATTACAGTGGGTTGAACTCAGATTTACTGATCCATCAAAACTTTACTACAGTTAATGTTTGTGTGTGTGTGTCATGAAATGGTATTACAGTAAGCAAAATGAGTATAGCACATTTGTGTTGACAAGTTGGGACTACAACCCTGTCATTATTTGGAAATCCATCATGGTTGAGTTCACCAGAGCTCAGCATTTTGTTACAGCATGCCACCCTTTCTCAGTTTCTCATTCGTATCTCTGGCCACAGTAAATTCCTTCTCATTCATATCAATTGCAATTGATTGTATCCCTTTCATATCGAAAAGACAAAAAAGATGAATCTATCTATTCGGTGTACTCAAAAAAAGGAAAGAAAGAAAAAAAAAAAAAAAGTAATACCTGGAAGAAAAACTGATCTTTTAAATGCCATGGGTATGTCTTTTTCTACAAGAAAACCAAGAGAAAAACCCAAATGTAAAACGAGGCCACCAGGTAAAGATAACAGAAACAGTTCATAAAATTTAGGCTATTTCTGATTCATCTAAATCATGCAGAATAAAGCTTTTTTCAGTAGTGTACCTTGCTGAGAACGAGCTTGAAATTAGTATTTTGATTATCTTCGACTTGTGTTTCTTGTATATTCATGGCTGACTTGACAACAGACACATTGCAGTTTTCTACCTCGATGTATTGCAGAGAAAGGATGTCCATGAAACAAGAAGGGATCTCCATAAGATCTCGACATCCACGCAAAACCAATTGTTCAAGGTTAGGAAAGGCATCATCAGCTACAATCCATTTCATCAAGGAAAAATATTCTAGTTTCAAGATTTTGAGTTGAGGGAACTTGCCATTGCTCACTTTCCATTCCCCATGATCACCAAATTTAACGTTGAACAGTATGAGTACCTCAAGGTGCTTGAGATGATCAACAGTTTCTGATAAGAACTGAGAATCCAGGTAAAAGCCTGAGAGTTTCAAGTATTTGAGATTTGGTGCAGAGATGCAAAAGGGGATGGTTTTAAAGGCATTTGATCGATAAAGCTTTAGTATTTCAAGCCGTATTGGAAAATTCAACACATACTGAGGAGGGTATTCTAAACATTCAACTTCACATATCAGTTTTCGAAGATTAGGTGTTTTTCTCAGCATCAATTCTGCATCCTCAACACGAGAATAATATGGATTGGAAAGGGTTTCCAAATCATAAAGTGCTGCAGAGTTCTCGAGTAATGCTTTTTTATTTTCTGGGTGGAACTTAGGAATATGCAGATGTCTCAATTTAACCATATCCCAAACTGTACTAGGTAGTAATAGCGTGTTATGTCTCCCAGCTGGTGTAAACTTTAAAATTAGAGTTTCAAGGTTCCAAAGATTGGATATGCTTGAAGGAATTAAATTCTGATCAATGTGTGCAGATAAATACCTCAAGTAAAAGAGCTCAGTTGGAATAGAATCAATAACAACCTGGTGCTCCAAATCCAATACTTTTAGAAACTTGAAATTTAATAAAATGTGTGAAATGGAAAAAGCATGAGAGGATAAGGGACAACCGACAAAGTATGGGTCATTATTCTTAGAAAGTACAGAGCCAACAAGTGAGCCAGACGTACTCCATTCTAAAATGTGTGAAATTTCAGTGAACGCCAAGTGAGTATGCTGCTTGTGAGAGTAAGCAGCTTTGGTAATCTGATCCCTGTGAATATATCAATTAGCAAAATCATATAATTAATTTTCAAATATAACTTGAAATACTTGATTGATTGAAAGTAGCATTACTTATCATATTACCGTTTTATCCATAGTAGAAAATTCTCCTCAGCTGCTCTTTCTTTGCAGAAGTCGAGTAATACATCATGAAGGTGACATGCTTTGACCTTACCATTTGAATTGGCCCTCTGAGTAACCATAACTAGATTTCTACCAATAAGATTCTCCAAGTAACCTTCTGCTATATCCTCCAAGCTCCTGTCTTCACTACTTTTTATAAATGATTCTGATATCCATAACCTTATTAACCTTGAAATATCAATCACTCTATCCTCTAAAAATGCTCCAACATAAAGGAAACAAGACTTCAGATGACAGGGTAAAACACAATAGCTTTGGTCTATAATGGCTCTTGAGTCATTGTGGATGTGGGTACCCAAATTGTTGGCCACTTGTTCCCAACATTCTACTTCCTTTTCCATCTCTGACAGAATACCAGCCACCAAAACAATTGAAAGAGGGAGTTGTCCACACATTTTTGCTATTCTTAGCCCAACATTTTTTAGGAGAGGGGAACTGCAGCTTTGTTCACCAAACACTTTCTTTTCAAGCAACTTCCAACTTTCATCTTCGTCAAACATACGAAGATGAAGGGGATCACTATGAACACTAGCATATTTTGCAACTTCATGATGTCTTCTTGTTAGAATGATTCTGCTTCTGTTATTGACATCTGGAAAACAACCTCTTAAATCATCCCAAGCACTATTTTCCCACACGTCATCAACAAGGATAAGGTATCTTCGGGGCAATAAAGTTTTGCGAAGCATATCAGCTAATTCATTGTCAGGAAGTTCTCCACGGTCAGAACCCTCACCGATAGCATCACATAGCAAGGCCAATAACAATTCCTTATACGAATATACTTGAGACACACAACATTGTGCACAAATATCAAATTGAGAGACAACTGACCTGTCAGAATAGAGTGTGTTGGCCAAAGTCGTCTTACCTAAACCTGGCATGCCGTGAATTGAAATGACATCTTGCCCTTTGGTTCCATTCAGTAGTTTTTTTCTTAACTTTTCTATGACATCCTCAAATCCAACAATCTCTTCATTCATCCTTGGAGTCCTTGCCAATTGTGATGATGTAGGAGCAATGACAGTCTTCATTGTATCCTCAACCGTGTTCTTTTCCTGAATCTTTGCTTTAATACATGTAATCTCCTCTATGATATCCAGGATCCATGTCTCGAGGCACCAATGAGGAACGTTTTTGTTTATACAAGCATCAACTACATATTCCACCTCATGTGCTTTCCTAATTATCTGTATAGCACAATCTTCATTCAGTCTCTTGAACTTATTGTGTGGCTCTTCTACGACAACCTTCAGGAAAGGTTGCAAGCTCTCAAATTCTGTTTGAATTACTTGAATTTGATTCTTGAGGAAAGCGAGTGAATCTGAATAACGGCCTTGGAAATCCTTCAGGTTTTTCAATAGAAAATCGACATAGCCTAGCCCATGAACCCTTGGCAAGTTAGATTGAAATGCCTTTTGCATGACAAGGTAGACCATCGCCTTGATAGGCTCAATGTTTCTTGGAAGATCAAAACCAAGTGCTCGGTTCATATCATCCAATACTGTGTGTTCCTTCTCCCCCTTGATATCATATAATGAGTAAATAAGAAGTCCGGCATCAAGAATAACAGAATCCATATTTTGAAGATGAAATTCCCGATCTAGTATTGGCAGATGAATGAGATTGTCTCTTAGAAGGCAGAGCATTTCCTGAAGGTTGACCATTTGATCACTTAAACCAAGCATCAGATTTTGTGTTGGAGTCTCTACAATGCCACTCTCAACTGCATACTTATTTTGAGCTTGTGGTATGGTTGATTTCAGAGCTTGCAGAACATCAATGTAAATATTGTTGCGGCTGATGTCTGGCTGAATGGACTTAATCTTCATTTTCATGAAATCAGAACGCAAACGACTGACTTCACTTGGAGCCAAGAATTGATTTACGATGCCATTGAGGACTGGCAAATGCAACCAGACAACCATTGCAATGTGGCTAGCCTCAATTAAAGCATGAATATAAAAAGTAGTATGTCGGTATTGAGGCTCTATACATTTGTTTGAAACAAAGCAGACAAAAAATCTCAATAACTTCAACTCCTTTAACACTTGTTCTATTTGTTCCTTGTGTTCTGGAACAAAATGCCACGAATATGGATCATTGATCTTCACTACAACATTGAGGTTCTCCACAAAAACATCGATGACTTCCATCACAAATTTGGGGCTAACATCATCCACCTTGTTGGCTGCAAGTGATGTATTTGGAAGAGAGTATTCAGCTCTGAATTCTTGCTTAGTCTTCCAAATTACCTCCTTCCAGTTTGCAAATGAATCAAAAACATACAGAGTCTTGTACGGAAATACATCTGGACAATCATAGGGTTCTCTATGACACTGAATCTTCCAAATTTCTATCATTTTCTGTGAGAATTTTAGCATACCGCATTCACTTGCAAAAGGTAACCTTTTCAAATGGAGAAAACAATCGAGGAATTTTAAGTCCCATAGAAAGAAATTTATTCGATCCCTTTTAAAATCCGAGTACTTTTGACCTTTCAGCGTGCTAAGGAGACGATCTTTCAGATTAGACAATTCATAGTTGAAATACATCCTGTGACACAAGAATTAAACTGTTGTGGACTGGGAAAGAAGAACAATTGAGATACAACACACAGTATTATAGTTTATTTCTTCACTTACTCATCTCACAACTAAGTTACTACTAAATTAGTGGACACAAACGGCCTACATAATAATTCGCATGAGATAAGCTGATTTATATTATGTCACATTAAAAGACATATTTATGTATTATCTCATTATTTTACGACCAACAATTATTTGTCAATGATGAAGATCCGTGAGTAGAATAATTACTCAAATTTCAAATTATGTGAGAGTGTTAGACTAGACATAAAATTTAAGAATAAAGGAAATTTTTTTGAAACTTATAATCTAAAATAAATAGTAATATTTACATGAGTATTTTTTTATTATTTTTTTGAATGTATACCACTAGACAATTTGTCTTTTATTAACATAAATATCCTCAATAGGGATAAGTATAAGCAAATAGGGTTAGGTCTTACCTTACTAATCCTATTGTGAATCTCTATTAATTAACAAACATGAAGAAAATAAGAACCAGAGAGAACTAGATATAGAAAAACTTTCATAAAAAGGGAGTATAGAAGATAATAAATAGCTCTAGATCTCCCCTACGCATAAGATATTTTGAAAGAGTTGGGCCATACAAACAAAAAAACAAAGTCAATGCTGGTACGCTAAGATAAAGTGCCAAAGAATTATTCATAAGGTATCATACAATATATCCTTTAACTTGATCTCGATTTATATTTATGTTCTCCAATTTTGATTGCACATAAATAGATACTTAAACTTGTATAAATTAAACAAATAAGCATATATGTCCTACATGACATCTTACATGATAATTTGCATCCAGTATATTGCCATGTGTGTATTATGTCACGTGGATTCATGTGTTTACTTGTTTAACGTTATACAAATTTACATGTCTACTTGTGTCCACACAAATTGAACTACATAAATATAAAATAAGACCAAGTTAAAAGACATGTTAAGCATTTTGCATATTCAAAAGTATTCGAGGAAGGAAGACAGGTAAAGTGCAAAGATAACTTTAGAATTTATAAATTTTAAAAAAGTTAATTTAATTTATTGAATTTCAAATATATTACTGTATTTATACAAACTAAATAAATTTTTGATATATACACATAATTAAAATTAAAATTATTGAATTACCTCGAATTCGTAGGTTTTAGCTCAGCCCCTATCGTTGATATGACTCATGGGCATTGAAATAATTGTAACAGCTGGCAATAATTGTTTAAATAGTTCAATTGTGATATGTGGTGCTCAAAAATAAAAATAAATCCAAGAACAATTATGAAAGGATAACTACTGCAAGATTGGGTCAAAAGTCCATCCATTATTCCTTTCTATTTTTTTAAAAAAATATATTTTTATAATAAACTGACGGACATCTCTTGATTTTTTGCGTGGGATAAATTTTTTGAGATAGGTCCATAAATTTTGCAAATGATTTTTTTGGGAGAAAATATAAATATTAGAAAGCACGAACAACGTCAGTTTTTTTTAAAAATAAATTAAAAGCCCGATATTGTCCATTGGTTTGTTTAACTGTTGTCTAGATACCTTAATTAGGAATATTATTGACTTGATAATTTTATACTACTTGGTAATTGCATGTTTTGTAAATGAATGAACTTTGGTAGACCTTTTAGATTGTTTGATGGATATTTAGTATGTATTTAGTCAGTTTGTCACTGATATTATAGCTCAGTTAAAATTGATTTTTGCAACATTTAGTGTTGGTTTACAACTAAATATTGAATTGCAATTAATTACATTTGACAAGTGAGATGCAGAAACTGCACGTTTCTGCATTTTATTGTTTTTGGCAAAAAATTGATGAACTAATCAAATACTGTCCGTCGATTTTCTACAAAATTAAAAATTAAAAAAATTGCAGAAACTTAAAAATTGACCCTGCCGTTGGTTATCACGAATATCTTTTCTTATTTAATTTAAAATGTTTTTTTTTTAAAAAATAAAATACTGAAATATATAAATGGAGGCTGTCCGTCAATTTATTTAATTCATTCATTAGGTTTAAGATGAAAGATTGACCTAATGAAATTATGGAGATGTAAACATACAAAGAAGTCAAGGATGAATAACAATTACTATATATACATAGAAATAATTTTAATTTTATATGTACAAAGTAATTGTACGCCAAAAAAGATTCACCTCCACCTGACTCCACTCCCAAAGGTAGGGGCAAGACCAGAAGGTCCGAGTATAGACAATGCACCCGTGCCGTCTCTGAACCCTAAATCGGGTTGTGACACCCTATCCCCTCCCCCCTCCATTTCCTCTATCTTGACCCGACCCGATCCCACTTTCCCGTCCCATCCAACAACACTAACCGAGTCTGATCCATCTGCACAAAGTTCAACTTTCCAAAATGACTAATTTGGTCTTGGAATAGCCGGAAACCAAAAATTGCATTTGTCTATTCTTGACGAACAATAATAGGGCTTATTTTCCCCTTTATTAACGAAAGAGTTAAGGATAAAAAATATATCGAAACTATTCAAATTTTTAAGTTTCATATCTGAATTATTAAAAGTGTGAGTTTTCTCCTTGAACTATCACTCAATAGTTAGTGAAACACCTCTCGACTAATTTCTGATGTTCTATGTATTGCACTCTCTCTTTTGTTTTAAAATTCTGTCACGTGGCACTCCACATGTAAAAATAATTTCACTTAGACAAATCTAAATAAATTAATATTAGGTTAAAAGTTAAAACTATCACCATATAAATTAATCTATTCCAATCGGGACGTCCATCATTTCTTCTATACCTTCTTTAGTTGTGGTCTCGTCTCTGCCTTGGCATCGATATCTCCAACTTGAAAGGAGAGAGTTTAGGATTTTAAGAAAATTAATTTAAAATATATTTAAAATTTAATGTATGAACTAATAGAGTCATTGTATATGTCAAATGGTCAAAGATTTTATGGACAAATGGTCGTAGAAGCATTTCTATACAAACATTTGGTCTAGGTGTGTTTCGCTAACGTGGGATGATAATTCATATAGAAAACTCACACTTTCAACAATTCAAACATAAAATAAGATAATTTAGATGTTTTTGACCGTTTTTAAAAAAATGAAATTTCGGGGACTTCTTCTTATTGATAAATGAGAAAAAACAGATACAAATTCATTTGGGTCTCCCAAATCCATAATACAAACGAAATGATTTATTTCTGAGCTTTAAGGCATCTACGTTTAGCAATTATCGCTTAAATGAATAGTTGCAATTTATTATTAATAGTATAAGTATAATCATTTGCTCTAATTTCTAGTGGTTTAGGAATATCATTGTACTTTGATTTCTAAGTACTCCCTCCATTTCGTTTTTTTT
>NC_064285.1:30266479-30272764 GCF_019186545.1 Solanum stenotomum | reverse complement strand
TCTCCACAATGCCACTCTCAGCTGCATGCTTATCTTGAGCATGTGGTATGGTTGACTTCAACGCCCTCAAGACATCAATATAAATATTGTTGCGGCTGATGCCTGGCTGAATGGACTTTATCTTCATTTCCATGAAATCAGAAAGCAAACAACTGACTTCATTTGAAGCCAAGTCTTGATTTCTGTTTCCATAGATTGGCAAATTCAACCACACAACCATTGCGATGTGGCTAGCCTCAATTAAAGCGTGAGTATAAAAAGTAGTATGTTGGTATTGAGGCTCTATACATTTGTTTGAAACAAAGCAGACAAAAAATCTCAATAACTTCAACTCCTTTAACACTTGTTCTATTTGTTCCTTGGGTCCTGGAACAAAAAGCAATGAAGATGGATCATTGATCTTGACTAGAACATTGAGATTCCCCACAACAGCATCGATGAATTCCATCAAAAATTTGGGATTAGTATCATCATCATCATCATCTACCTTGTTGTCTGCAAGTAGTGTTTTTGGAAAGGAGTATTTAGCTCTGAATTCTTGCTTAGTCTTCCAAATTACTTTCTTCCAGTATGCAAATCCATCATCTTGCCGGATGCTAATAGCACACAGCCTCTTGCAAATTACCTCCTTCCAGTATGCAAATGCATTATGTGGACGTGATGCACACAACCTCTTGCAAATTTCTAGCATTTTCTGTGAGATATCTAGCATACCACATTCACTTGCAAAAGTGAAGCTCTGCAAATGGAGAAAACAATTAAGGAATTTTAACTCCCATATAAAGAAATCTATACGATCCCTTGCAACATCCGAGTATTTCTGGGCTCTCAGCGTCCTAAATAGGAAGCGATTTTTCAGATCAGACAATTCATTGTTGAAATTCATCCTTGTGACACTATTATGGAAGAAGAGCAATACAGAGTATTATAGTTTAATTCTTTCTTCACTTTATTGCTGGCCTACTTAGAATATTCAAAGTATTCAAGGAAGGCAGTCAAATAAAGTGTGAGGCAGACAAACAAAAAACAAAGTCATTGCCTAATTACGTTCTATATCTACAGTTTCAGTTGCTATGCTAATTTCCCTTTGTATAGCTCGCTGTATTTAAATAATTTATACAAATTGGGCTTTTAAAAAGACTGTATATACAAATACAAATTTACTTTAGAGATTTGTACATTGAGTCTTTGATTAGATAATTTATATATATATATGGTCCCCTGTGGAAAAAGACAAATGTTCATATGCATTATTGGATCTCAATCTTTAATTTAACCTTTCTAGTTCTCAAAGGGACTTATCTATATTACAATAATAAATCTCCTAATCAGGACAAGAATACTATTTCAACATTGGCTGTAGAAATGTCCTTCCAACTTGGAATTTACAAAGCAGTTTTTTTTCAAAATATATATGGTCATGGACCACACCCAAATTACAGTAAAATCTCACTAACTTAATACTCGATAAATTAATAATTTCTTTAAGATAATATTTTTTTCCGGTCCCGACTTGGGCCAATGGAAAAAATCACTCATTTTGATAAGATAATAAGATAATATATTTTCAGAAGACTCCTATATAAATATATGGCTTCATTGATATTATAAATTAATAATTCTCTAAAAGTACAAATATATCTAACAGAATTTAAAGAAATAAGATAACGTATTTGATCTGTCATTGTTGATTTTTTGACACATTGAGAAGCCATTTTTGGATATGGTTTCATTAAATTTCTTATATTTCTCATATAATCTATTCTCTCATCATCATACATTGAATGTTTTTAGTAAATATACGATGAATAATATTTGATTATTAAGAAAAACTAAACATTATGCATAATGAATTTATTTTAGGGAAAAATGCATAAGTACCCCCAACCTATGCCCGAAATTCCAGAGACACACTTATACTATACTAAGGTCCTATTACCCCACCGAACTTATTTTATAAATAATTTTCTACTCCTTTTCAGCCTACGTGGCACTATCCTTGAAAAAATTATCAACACGCACTGGGCCCAGAAGATACTGACTCTTCATACTTACGTTTAACACTTGTTCTATTTGTTTCTTGAGTCCTGGAACAAAAAACCACGAACATGGATCATTGATCTTTACTAGAACAAGTGTTAAACGTAATTTGAATCTTGCAGCGTGCTAAGGAGACCATCTTTTAGATCAAACAAGTATTACAAGTATTAAACTAGTATAAAATTGAATTAGTAGATTCAATTGAGATACGCTGATTTATATTATGCCATATTAAAAAGCACATTTATGTATTATCTCATTATTTTACAACCAACAATTAGATAAAAAGAAAAAAAATTCATAAGGAGGGAGTAGAAGATAAGAAACACGTCTCTCCACTACGCGTAAGATATTTTGAAGGAGTTGGGCCATACAAACAAAAAAGCCAAAATCATTGCTGGCGCACTAAGATAAAGTGCCAAAGAATTATTCGAAAGACATTATACATAAATATACCATTTAATTTGATCTCGATTCTTTTTCATGTCTTTCAATTTTGGATGCACATAAATA
Organism: Solanum stenotomum; assembly: GCF_019186545.1. NCBI lineage: Eukaryota > Viridiplantae > Streptophyta > Magnoliopsida > Solanales > Solanaceae > Solanum > Solanum stenotomum. The sequence goes on along the minus strand of NC_064285.1, from coordinate 30,270,211 downwards.
GATGTGTCTCCTATGTAGTGTCCTACGTGTATTATGTCACATAGAACTCATGTGTCTATTTGTTCAACATTATACAAGTTTACGTGTCTACTTGTGCACACACAAAATTGGAGGACGTAAATATAAAATAAGAACAAATTCAGGGAAGGCAGAGGGATAAAGAGCAGAGATAACTTTAGAATTTATGAATTTTTAAAAAATAATAATTTAGTTTGTAGAATTTTGATACATTATTTAGACAAACTAAATAATTTTTTAATATATACACATAATCATAATTAAAATTATAATTATTAAAATACGTTGAATTCGATAGCTCGGCCCGATATGACCATGCACATTGTAACAGCTGGCAATAATTGTTTAAATAGTTCAATTGTGATGTGTGGTGCTCCAAAAAATAAAATCCACGAATAATTATGAAAGGATAAGTATAAAATAAGATAAGAACAATAACTAATGATATAACCCTGAAAAAATTGGGTCAAAATCGATGGATATAATCGCTCTTACAAATTGAGGCCACACTTAACGTGTCCATCCATTTATTCCTTTCTATTTATTTTTTTAAAAATATTTTTATAATAAATTGAGGGACATCTCTCGATTTTTTGCGTGGGATAAGTTTTTTGAGATGGTCCATAAATTTTGCAAACGATTTTTTTGGGAGAAACTATAAATATTAGAAAGCGACAAACAAAGTCAGGTTTTTTTTTTTTAAAATAAATTATTTAAAAACCACATTGTCCATCGGTTTATTTAAATGTAAAATGTTGCCTAGATACCTTAATTAGGAATATTATTGACTTGATAATTGACAATGTTGAACCGTAATCAATGGCTTTGTTTGATCTCCTTGAACTTAGATCTTGGGATTTCCAGTCTTCTAGGTAGAGTTACCGCCACAATGACTTGTCCTCGGCCATAGTCCCACTCTCTTTGATAATCTATTAACTTCCTCTCTAGTTAGGCCTTTTGTTAGTGGGTCCGACACATTATCCTTTGACTTTGCAGAGTCAATTATGATAATTCCACTAGAGACTAGCTCTCTAACGATATTATGTCTATGTCATATATGACGAGACTTTTCGTTATACATCATGCTCCATGCCTTACCTATTTTAAATTAACTCTCACAATGTATGCATACTGGAGCTAAAGGTTTGGGCCAAAATTCTTTCAAGAAATTTCGAAGTCATTCAACTTCTTCACCGGCCTTATCTAAAGTGAAAAACTCAAATTTCATAGTAGAGCGAGTGATACATTTCTGTTTGCAAGATTTTCAAGAGACTGCTCTTCCATCAAGAGTAAATACATGTCCACTCGTGGATTTTACTAAATTTGACCTGGCAATTCAATTTGCATCACTATATTCTTCCAATACTGTTGAATATTAGTTATAATGCAAAACAATAGTTTTTAAGTATGTTTTAAATACTCCAAAACGCTTTCCATTGTCCTCCAATGAGTTCCAAGATTACTCGTGAACCGACACAATTTACTAATAGCGCATGCAATATTTGATCACGTACACTTCATGATACATATCATACTTCTAAATACTCTAGCGTAATCCAATTGTGAGTCATTTTCGCCTTCATTCTTTTGAAGTACAAAGCTCACATATATTGGAGTCTTGACAATATTGAAATCTAAATACTTGAACTTCTAAAGTACCTTTTTCAATCATATCAGCAACTTCAATGACTTTCATATCGAAGTTACTTTCTAGCATATGCTTAGTAGCATTTATGTCAGAATTGTCTCTTTTGATGATCAACATGTCATCAACATAAATACAAACAATGACCTTGTGATTTGTAGTGTCTTTAATGTAAAAACATTTATCACATTCATTAATCTTGAATTCATTTGTCAACATAGTTTTGTCAAACTTCGCATATCATTATTTGGGCATTTGTTTTTAGTCCATAAAGTGACTTAACAAGTTTGCACACTTTCTTTTCCTTACCAGGAACCGCAAAGCCCTCGAGTTGTTCCATGTAAATTTATTCCTCCAATTCTCCATTTAAGAACGTTGTTTCTCACATCCATTTGACGATTTTGAAGGCCATATACACCAAAAAGTGCAATTAACATCTGAATTGATATACTCCAAGTTAGTGACTATTATGTGTCAAAATAATCAAGACATTCTTATTGTCTAAAGCCTATGACAACAAGTCTTGTTTTGTATTTGTCAATAGTTCCATCAACTTTCATTTCCTTTTGTAGATCCACTTTGAATTCAAAGATTTATTTCCAGGAGGAAGATCAACCAACTCTCAAGTATGATTTCTCAAGATTGAATCTATCTTACTATTGACAGTCTCTTTCCAAAAAGGATGAGTCCACAAAAGACATGTCTTTTTCGAATATATGGACTAATTTTCAAGAAGAAATGTTACAAAAAATTAAACCCAAAGGAAGTAAATGTCCCTTGACATTTACTACGCCTCTGAATCTCTTTATTAAGTACATTCTCCTTTGATTCATTCCAAGGTTGTTTAGACCCTTCACTTGACTATCCGAGGTTCGGACTTATGAACCATAAACAACATGCTTTACTATTTATAGCATATCCAATGAACATACAATCCACAGTCTTAGGTCTTGTTTTGACCCTTTTGGGAATAAGAACTTGTATTTTTTCTAGACACCCCCACACTATGAAATATTTCAAGTTTGATTTTCCTCATTTCCATTTCTCATATGGAATAGACTGTATTGGAAATATTTAAATCACTATCTTTCAAGAGTTATTGTTTTTTATATTTTAAGGGGCGACAAACAATTCTTTATCAGGATACAACAACGCCTGAACAAACAAAATTTTTTGTTGCTCCCTTTCTTAACAAACAAAAGTTTTTGTTCTCCCTTTCTTTCTGAACATACAAACTTTTGTTGTTCTCTTTTGCTATAATGACAGCTTCCTCCTACAACTTTTGTGGTAAACCTGAACTTATAAGTAGAACATTCAACATTTCTTTCATAGTTTGGTTTTTTCCTGCCAGCAATTTCATTAAATTGAGGTGAGTATGTGCAATAATTTGATGGATAATTCCATTTTTCAAATATATTCTGCAAAAGAAGATTCATATTCTCCACATCTACCTTTTCTAATCATGACAATCTTTTTATCCAACTGATTTTCAATTTCAGTTTTATATTGCCTAGATCATGTTTCCATTGTTTCATCATTACTACTCCCTCCGTCCCTATTTAGTTGTCCATATTTCCTTTTTTAGTTGTCCCTATTTAGTTGTCCATTTTGACAAATCTAGAAAGGACAATAAATTTTTTTCTATTATACCCGTATTTAAATAAAGTTGTCATAAATAAAGTAAATAAACTTATGAACTTCCCAACATTGATTAGTTATCTTGAGTGAATTTATTTTGGAATTGTAAATTGTACTATAAAGGTAAAATTGTAACTTCACTATGCTAATCATTGTTGCTTTAATATGTGTGTCATTTCTAAAGTGGACAACTAAATAGGGACGGAGGGAGTATTAAGCAAATAGATATAACAATATCTAGTGCAATTGTCAAAAAATTATGAAATATTTTTTCTCACCACGAGATGATGTTGACTTAATATCACAAATATCAATGTGAATCAATTTCTAAGGAATTAAAATTTCTTTCAACAAATTTATAAGTATACTTAACATACTTAGATTCAACAAAAACTTGACATTTTATTTATTACACTCAAAGTTAGGCAAAA
>NC_064285.1:30253627-30266462 GCF_019186545.1 Solanum stenotomum | reverse complement strand
TTCATAGTTTGGTTTTTTCCTATCAACAATTTCATTAGATCGATTGAGGTGAGTATGTGCAATAATTTGATGGATTATTCCATTTTCCAAATATATTCTGCAAAAGAAGATCCATATTCTCGACATCTACCATTTCTAATCATGACAATCTTTTTATCCAACTGATTTTTCAACTTCAGTTTTATATTGCCTAGATCATGTTTCCATTGTTTCATCCTTACCATTAAGCAAATAGATATAACAGTATCTAGTGCAATTGTCAAAAATTTATGAAACACTTTTTCTCACCACTAGATGATGTTGACTTAATATCACAAATGTCAGTGTGAATCAATTCTAAGGGATTAAAATTTCTTTCAACAAATTTATAAGTATACTTAACATACTTAGATTCAACACAAACTTGACATTTTATTTATTACACTTAAAGTTAGGCAAAAATTTTACGTTGATCAGTTTTCACAAGTTTTTTTTTAATTGACATGTCTCAAGCGTTCATGTCACAAACAGTTTGATTCAAGCAAGTAAGAACAAACAGAAATACTGAGTTTGAAAAGACGTTTCGTGAGGTAACTTTTTCCCACAAATATTTTGTTCTTTACTTTTTATAACTTTGTCATATAAAGACATCATTTAGAATCAACACCATGCCAAATGTCCTTTTCAGAAGGACATTTCCATAGCATTCAATTTGGTTGTTATAGAATTACCCATGACCATAGTCTCATCGGTCCAATAAGGGCAATATGACCCAAATGTTTGTTTTACAACACAAACATGAAAAATACTTTTCACCAATGTTCATGTCTATACAAATAAATTTATTTTATTAGACATATCTTTTCATGAAAATTCACAATATTTTAAGTGACATTTTTTCATCAAAGAACACAATTCTTTTGAACGAGTGATATACTTTTGTGGTTTTATACTAGTCATATCATACACTAGTAACGAGAGACTCAACGACCACAATATCAAATATACTCCAATAATATTGTGGGTCTAACATAATACAAAAATGTCATTAAATTTCATATCTTGTACTTTCAAATTTAAATTAGCTAGTAAGTCTAATTTTGTCTTTATCATAATTAAAGAACNCCCCCCCCCCCCCCCCCCCCACATTTTAAATACGTTCTCAAAAATATTATTCAAGTATTTGAAATTATTTTCCACATATTTTTCTCACCATCAAAATACACATTGGCAACACAAAGCCTTCTTTTGGAGATTTAATCCATAGAAACACCCATTGCAGGCACAAAAATCACTAATTTCATGTCACTGGTGTTTTTTCCCTTTCTGTCACAATTAGACGAGACCACTTAGTATTTAGAATACTAACAATAAAGATTCAATCTTTTTACAACTTGTTTCTAGTTTAACAATGAAGTTTTTATATTCTTCTAATTGTTAACCGAATGAACCTTGAATTCTGATGAAGTTTTTATATTCTTCGAATCAGTTTCACATTCAGACAGAGTAGTAAACCAAAAATGTTTTAATTTCTAGAAACCTCAAATACAACACTGTTTCTAGCTAACAATGAATATTTTATATTTTTCAAATCATTTAGCCTTAATATTCCTGAAGAAGATTTTGTACTCTTCAAGTCATAATATTCATTCAAACAGAGTATTTAACAAATTGGTGAAGTTTCTATATTCTTCAATCCAATACACAATCTGATTTGTTCGGTGAAGTTCTTATATTCTTCAAACTAAAGGAGTAAAACAAATCAGAAGATTTTAGTCTCCAAAAGTCGGACACAATCAAATTTCACATGGAATAGAAAACTACAAAAGATTTTTTTCTCCTCTAAACAGAATACATATTAATATTAATAAAGATATATTCTGAGATCATCACATAATATAACCATCTATCCTAACATTTATGAAATAAATCTCATAACTTATAAACGATAGAAAAATAATAATCAAGGGAAATAAAGATAGAACCTGGTTTTTCTTCATGCTTGTTAATTAGTAGAGGTTTGTTACCTCTTAGGATTGACAAGGTAAGACCTAGCCTCCCTTGTTTGTACTTATTTCTATTGAGATTTTTATTTAAAATAGAATAAAAATAGAACCTGATGTTTACTCCCATTGAATCATATTCTATCTATCAGCAATGATTCCATGCAAGTCATTTTTCTTGCTAATTTTTTCTTTCTTTCCAGTTTCCATCATATTCCAATTTTCCTTAGAATACATTGAATTTCAACGAGAAATCAAACTCATGTTCAAATATTGTAAGGAGACAACATTTGTTCATTTACTTCTTCTCATAGTTATATAAACCCAAAAATATAGGGAAAATAATTAAAGTGCACATCTTAGCCTTTATGCACAAAATAACTTTTCTCATTGAAAATAAAACTGAAGGGGTGCAATGCTTGAATGCACCTGGGAAGAAAATAAAGATAATTTTACCCATTCAAGGAAAACTTACTACAGAAAATATACTCGAACTATTAAAGTAGTACTAATTAATCTCAAATCTCTTTTATCATATGATAAAATAATTCTCTTTTTCTTCTTCTTTTTCTCAACAAAAAGAACACAGAAAATAAAAGTAATAATTTCCTTACCACAGAAAATACCAACAATATTAAGTTTCTTAAGCTTGTTATCTCCTAAATTAAGATTAGCAAACCAGAAATAATAAAAGATGAAAAGAAAAAGAAAAGAACTATCCAAGTCCACGAAACCCACTGTGTGTCCTTAAGAAATATAATCCCCTCAATTACCCGAAGTTGTACATTAATTACTCTCAAGATAAAACAGATTAACCATTAAAGAAGTACAGTACCTCAAATTTTGATAATTTCAACGAACTCAAAATGGCAGCAACGAATCACACATACAGACACGATCGATTGATTTTGTTTTGTAAGAAAATGTATGCAGAAGAAGGGAAGAATTCAATGCAGAAAAATGAGAGGAAGTCTCTCTATTTATAGCCAACAAAGGGTAAAGGTCACGACTCTTTGGAAAAAAAAAACAACCTTTCAGAAACGTCACAATCCTTTGAAAAAAGCACAACTTCAAACGGTCACAACCCTTTAGAAAAGACACAACCTTTCATAAAGGTCATAACCTTTTGGCAAAGTCACAACCCTTCAAGAGAGTCACGACCCTTCATTTCTTATTCACACCTTTAAAACCCAACAGCAGCAACGTACAGACTGGCATTACAGCATATTGGTGGACTCATAAGAAGCAAAAGGGTAGCATAACTCATAAGAAAATACAAAAGGGTGAAACCATTCAATTCAGGAGCCACAAACATTAAGGACTGAGTGAATGTTTTATTGCTCCAGCTACAAACTCTGCATACCCTGTTAAAGAAAAACTCAATGACTTAATAGATCAAAAAATATAGTTATAGTTGTCCAGACTCCAGAATATTTAGAGCTACAAAACTTACATAAACCAACGATCCCACAAAGTTATGATCTTTCCCTTTTTGGTGCCAAATTTTTAGCTCCAGGAATACACATTTTAGTTTAAAATCACAACCAACACCATACCCAATGTGATCTCACAGATACGGGTCTGCGGTAAGTAGAGTGTGTGCAAATCTTATTACCCTTACCTAGAGGTAGATGCACTGTTTCCAAAAGATCCTTGGCTCAAGAAACGCATATCAAAGCAGTTCAAAATACAGAAGTAAAGCAGACATAACAAATAATACATATTTTAATTTACGGCCAATAAATAATTACAACTGTTTTTTTTCTTTTTATATAGATATTTATAACTTTGTGTGAGAACTGCCTTAAAAATGTCCATTTACCATTCAACAAAAATCACAGTTGAAAATGGATAAAAACCTTAGGTCCTAGCTTAAGTAACTAGTTCCTAAACCTTGCTTTGAAAAACATCAACAAAACCATTAACTTTGCAGATGTAGTCATCAGTTAGAGCTGATAAATGGGCATTTTGAGTTGAATTTGAACAAATTACAATGGGACTATAACCTTGACATTTTCTCTCCTATTAATTGAAATTGATTTTATCCCTTTCATATCAAAATGACAAAAAAGATGAATCAATTTTATGATGTACTAAAAAAAAGGAAAGAAAGAAAATATAATCTGTTCCTGGAAGAGAGGATGATCTTTTAAGTATCTCTTCATCATGAGATGTATCGAATTTCAACACCATTTTCTGTAAGAAAACCCAAATGACGTCACGAGGGTTAAAGATAACAGTGAAAACAGTTCATAAAGTTTAAAGCCGTTATTTCTGATTCATCAAAATCATGCAGAATAAAGCTTTTCTCAGTAGTGTACCTTGATGATGACGAGCTTGAAATTAGTATTTTGATTATATTCGACTTGTGTTTCTTGTATATCCTTGGCTGACTTAACAACAGACTTGTTGCAGATGTGTACCTCAATGTACTTGAGAGAAAGGATGTTCATGAAACAAGAAGGGATCTCCATAAGATTTTGACATCCAAGCGAAACCAATTGTTCAAGGTTAGGAAAGGCATCATCAGCTACAATCCATTTCATCATGGACACATATTCTAGTTTCAAGATTTTGAGTTTAGGGAACTTGCCACTGCTCACTTTCCATTCCCCATGATCACCAAATTCAACGCGGTACAGTTCGAGTACCTCAAGGTGCTTGAGATGATCAGCAGTTTCTGATAAGTACTGACAATTCAAGTAAAAGCCAGAGAATTCCAGGTATTTGAGATTTGGTGCAGAGATGCAAAAGGGGACGGTTTCAAAGGCTTTTGATAAATGAAGCTATAGTATTTCAAGCCGTATTGGAAAATTCAACGCATGGTACTGATGGGGGTATTCTATGCACTCGACTTTACATGTCAGTTTTCGAAGATTAGGTGTTTTTCTCAGCATCAATTCTACATCCTCAACATGAGCACAATATGGATTGGAAAGGGTTTCCAAATCATCAAGTTTTGGAGAGTTCTTATGTAATGCTTTTTTATTTTCAGGGCTGAAGTTAGGAATATACAGATATATCAATTTAACCATATCCCAAACTGTACTAGGTAGTAATAGCGTCTTATATGTCGCAGCTGATCTACGCTTTAATATAAGAGTTTCAAGGTTCCAAAGATTGGATATGCTTGAAGGAATTGAATTCTGATCAATGAGCGCAGAGAAATACCTCAAGTAAGGGAGCTCAGTCGGAAAAAAATCAATAACAATCTGGTGTTCCAAATCCAATACTTTTAGAAACTTGAAATTTAATAAAATGTGTGAAACTGCAAAAGCATGAGAGGATAAGGGACGACAGGCAAAGTATGGGTCATAACTCTTAAAAAGTACAGTACCAACAAGTGAGCAAGATGCACTCCATTCTACAAGATTATCCATTTCAGTGAAGGCTAAGTGAGCATGCTGCTTGTGAGAGTAAACAGCTTTGGTACTCTGATCCCTGTGAATATATCAATTAGAAAAATCATATCATTAATTTTCAAATATAGCTTGAAATATTTGATTGATTGAAAGTAGCATTACTTATCATATTACCGTTTTATCCATAGTAATACATCATGAAGGTGACATGCTGTGACCTTACCATCTGAATAGTCCCTCTAAGTAACCTTCTGCTATATCCTCCAAGCTCCTGCCTTCACTACTTTTTATAAATGCTTCTGATATCCATAACCTTATTAACCTTGAAATGTCAATCACTCTATCCTCTAAAAATGCTCCAAAATAAAGGAAGTTGTTCCCAACATTCTACTTCCTTTTCCATCTCTGACAGAATACCAGCCACCAAAACAATTGAAAGAGGGAGTTGTCCACACATTTTTGCTATTCTTAGCCCAACTTTTTTTAGGAGAGGGGAACAGCTTTCTTCACCAAACACTTTCTTTTCAAGCAACTTCCAACTTTCATCTTCGTCAAACATACGAAGATGAAGGGGATCACTATGAACACTAGAATATTTGGCAACTTCATGATGTCTTGTCGTTAGAATGATTCTGCTTCTGTTATTGGCATCTGGAAAACAACCTCTTAAATCATCCCAAACACTATTTTCCCACACATCATCAACAAGGATAAGCTACCTTCCGGGCAATAAAGTTTTGCGAAGCATATCAGCTAATTCATTGGCACAAAGTTCTCTACGCGCAGAATCCTCACCAACAGCATCACATAGCAAGGCCAATAACAAGTCCTTATATGAATATACTTGAGACACACAACATTGTGCACAAATATCAAAGTGAGAGACAACTGACCTGTCAGAATAGAGTCTGTTGGCCAAAGTCGTTTTACCTAGATCTGGCATGCCATGAATTGAAATGACATCTTGCCCTTTGGTTCCATTCATATGCTTTCCTAATTATCTGTGTAGCACAATCTTCATTCAGTGTCTTGAGCTTATTTTGTGGCTCTTCTACGACAACCTTCAGGAAAGGTTGCAAGCTCTCAAATTCCGTTTGAATAACTTGAAGTTGATTCTTGAGGAAAGCCAGTGAATCTGAATAACGGCCTTGGGAATCATTCAGATTTTTCAATAGAAAATCGACATAGCCTAGTCCATGAATCCTTGGCAAGTTACAATGAAATGCCTTTTGCATGACAAGGTAGACCATCGCCTTGATAGGCTCAATGTTTCTTGGAAGATCAAAACCAAGTGCTCGGTTCATATCATCCAATACTGTGTCTTCCTTCTCCCCCTTAATATCATATAATGAGTAAATAAGAAGTCCGGCATCAAGAATAACAGAATCCATATCTTGAAGATGAAATTCCAGATCTAGTATTGGCAGATGAATGAGATTGTCTCTTAGATGGCAGAGCATCTCCTGAAGGTTAGCCATTTGATCACTCAAACCAACCGTCAGACTATGTGTTGGAATCTCCACAGTGCTACTCTCAGCTGCATGCTTCTTTTGTGCTTGTGGTATGGTTGACTTCAAAGCTTGCAGGACATAAATATTGTACAACCACCCTTTGGAGGGTCTGATTCTTGACACAATCGGCGGGCTCTAGCTTTCCTTGTCTCTGGCATGTCACCACGTACCTCCATCTTCTTTTTCTCATTTGCTACGATCAAGACGGTTGATGATCATTGCGGACTATGGTTGCCCGGAAATCTCTTCCAAATCTTCTTTAAAAATAACTCCGCTTACCATGATATCCATCACCAGCATTTCTTTGTGACGTGGGATAGGATATTTGGTACTTACATGCCATATGAACTTGAGAGGAGACCGGAAGTAGGTTTTGAAGCTAAGCCTGTTAAATATTGCAAGGAACATTGACGATACTGTTAGTACATGTTTGTCATAGAGTATGTACCACTGCAATTTTTGTCTTCTTCAAATGCTTAGTTACTCATTTAATTTGTATAGAGTATAGAGTGAAAGGATTCTGCATATATTGTTGTATAACTGGTGTTGGTTTCGAGGTTTGAGAAAGAAATAGGGTCGAATAATAGTTTCCTTTTTAAACATTGTCTCAGATCTGATATCTGGTATATTCAACTGCAGGCAGAGATAAAAGATTACTGAAATACATTGTGTGCCTTGAATTCTTTAGGTCCAAAGCATATGGACATGTATTGTGACTTTCTCATTGTTCTTTTTTGTGGGCTGTTATTGATGGTGTTGAGCTCACCTCGACCATTTTACTGAGTACCTGCTTCTTCCAACCAAAGAGGTATCAGGTATCTCTGTTTAGCGGTACTTAGATAGATGGGAAGAAATCTCTTAATATTTTTCGCTTTTGTTGTTTTCACCTTTGTTTATTGATTGACCACTATGCCATACTCTCGGCTCATTTCTCTAACATGTAGCAGAGTGGCATCACAACATTTTGGTGAACTCATAAGAAAATAGAGAAGGGTGAAACCATTCACTTCAGGATCCGTAAAATCTAATGACTTACCTCAAACCTGAAGGACTTAAATGAAAAATTTGTTCAAATAGTTACATTGTGAGATATACTTAGTTTACAATGAATGCAACAGCCGTTGGACGTTTTACAGAATCTTTATTAAACGAAATAACTCATAAAGAAATTACATGTGATATTCCAAATTGCTCCAGCTACAAACTTTGGATACCTTGTTAAAGAATAACTCAATGGGCATATTTTGAGTTGAATTTGAACTGATTACGATGGGTTGAACTAACAAATCAACATATTTACTGATCCATCAAAACTTTACTACAGTTAATGTTTGTGTGTGTGTCATGAAATGGTATTAGAGTAAGCAAAATGAGTATAGCACATTTGTGTTAACAAGTTGGGACTACAACCCTGTCATTATTTGGAAATCCATCATGGTTGAGTTTACCAGAGCTCAGCATTTTGTTAGAGCATGCCACGCTTTCTCAGTTTCTCCACAACTAATTGAACTTCATCAGCATCCACATCTCCGGTCACAGTAAGTATCTTCTCTTTCATATCAGTTGAAATCGACTCTATCCCTTTCATATCGAAAAGACAAAAGATGAATCTATCTATTTGGTGTACTCAGAAAAAAGGAACGAAAGAAAAATAAATAAATAGTACCTGGAAGAAAAAAATAATCTTTCAAATGCCTTGGGTATGTCTTCATCACGAGATAAATTTAATTCAAACGTCTTTTTCTGTAAGAAAACCAAGAGAAAAACCCAAATGTAAAACGAGGCCACGAGGTAAAGATAACAGAGAAAAAAGTTAATAAAATTTAGGCCATTTCTGATTCATCAAAATCATGCAGAATTAAGCTTTTTTCAAAAGTGTACCTCGATGAGAACGAGCTTGAAATTAGTATTTTGATAATCTTCGACTTGTGTTTCTTGTATATTCATGGCTGACTTGACAACCGACTCATTGCAGTTTTCTACCTCGATGTACTGCAGAGAAAGGATGTCCATGAAACAAGAAGGAATCTCCATAAGATCTCGACATTCACACAAAACCAATTGTTCAATGTTAGGAAAGGCATCATCGGCTACAATCCATTTCATCAAGGACAAACATTCTAGTTTCAAGATTTTGAGTTGAGGGAACATGCCATTGCTCACTTTCCATACCCTATGATCACCAAATTCAACACTGTACAGTTTGAGTACCTCAAGGTTCTTCAGATGATCAGCAGTTTCTGATAAGTACTGAGAATCCAGGTAAAAGCCAGCGAGTTTCAAGCATTTGAGATTTGGTTCAGAGATGCAAAAGGGGATGTTTTTAAAGGCTTTTGATCGATAAAGCTTTAGTATTTCAAGCCTTATTGGAAAATTAAAAAGATGGTGCTGATGGGGGTATTCTAAGCACTGGACTTCACATACCAGTTTTCGAAGATTAGGTGTTTTTCTCAGCATCAAATCTGCATCCTCAACATGAGAGAAATATGGAGAGGAAAGGGTTTCCAAATCATAAAGTTTTGCAGAGTTCTTCAGTAATGCTTCTTCATTTTCTGGGCTGAAGTTAGGAATATGCAGATGTCTCAATTTAACCATATCCCAAATTGTACTAGGTAGTAATAGCGTGTTATCTCTCCCAACTGATGTACGCTTTAATATAAGAGTTTCAAGGTTCCAAAGATTGGATATGCTTGAAGGAATTGAATTCTGTTCAATGTGTGCAGAAAAATACTTCAAGTAAACAAGCTCAGTTGGAATAAAATCAATAAAAACCCGGTGTTCCAAATCTAACACTTTTAGAAACTTGAAATTTGGTAAAATGCGTGAAATTGCAAAAGCATGTACTGAGGATAAGCCATGAAAGGAAAAGTATGGCTCATATTTATTGGAAAGTACTACCGAGCCAACAAATGAGCAAGACGCACTCCATTTCAGTGAAGGCCAAGTGAGAATGCTGCTTGTGAGAGTAAACACAGGAAGAAGTTATGGTAGTCTGATCCCTGTGAATATATCAATTAGCAAAATCATATCATTAATTTTCAGATATAACTTGAAATACTTGATTGATTGAAAGTACCATTACTTATCATATTACCGTTTTATCCATAGTAGAAAATTCTCCTCAGCTGCTCTTTCCTTGCAGAAGTCTAGTAATACATCATGAAGGCGACATGCTTTGACCTTGCCATCTGAAATGGCCCTCTGAGTAACCATTACTAGATTTCTTCCAATAAGATTCTCCAAGTAACCTTCTGCTATATCCTCCAAGCTCCTGCCTTCACTACTTTTTATAAATGCTTCTGATATCCATAACCTTATTAACCTTGAAATGTCAATCACTCTATCCTCTAAAAATGCTCCAAAATAAAGGAAGCAAGACTTAAGATGACAGGGTAAAACATGATAGCTTTGGTCTACAATGGCTCTTGAGTCATTGTGAATGTGGGTACCCAAATTGTTGGCCCACTTGTTCCCAACATTCTACTTCCTTTTCCATCTCTGACAGAATACCAGCCACCAAAACAATTGAAAGAGGTAGTTGTCCACACATTTTTGCTATTCTTAGCCCAACATTTTTTAGGAGAGGGAAACAGCTTTGTTCACCAAACACTTTCTTTTTAAGCAACTTCCAACTTTCATCTTTGTCAAACATACGAAGATGAAGGGGATCACTATGAACACTAGAATATTTGGCAACTTCATGATGTCTTGTTGTTAGAATGATTCTTCTTCTGTTATTGGCATTTGGAAAACAATCTCTTAAATCATCCCNAATTGTTGGCCACTTGTTCCCAACATTCTACTTCCTTTTCCATCTCTGACAGAATACCAGCCACCAAAACAATTGAAAGAGGTAGTTGTCCACACAGTTTTGCTATTCTTAGCCCAATATTTTTTAGGAGAGGGGAACAGCTTTGTTCACCAAACACTTTCTTTTCAAGCAACTTCCAACTTTCATCTTCGTCAAACATACAAAGATTCTGCTTCTGTTATTGGCATCTGGAAAACAACCTCTTAAATCATCCCAAACACTATTTTTCCACACGTCATCAACAAGGATAAGGTACCTTCGGGGCAATAAAGTTTTGCGAAGCATATCAGCTAATTCATTGGCATGAAGTTCTCTACGCACAGAACCCTCACCAATAGCATCACGTAACAAGGCCAATAACAAGTCCTTATAAGAATATACTTGAGACACACAACATTGTGCACAAATATCAAATTGAGAAACAACTGACCTGTCAGAATAGAGTCTGTTGGCTAAAGTCGTCTTACCTAAACCTGGCATGCCATGAATTGAAATGACATCTTTCCCTTTGGTTCCATTCAGTAGTTTTTTTCTTAAATTTTCTATGACATCCTCAAACCCAACAATCTCTTCATTCATCCTTGGAGTCCTTGCCAATTGTGGTGATGTACGAGCAATGACACTCTTCATTGTATCCTCACCTGTGTTCTTTTCCTGAATCTTTGCTTTGATACAAGTAATCTCCTCTATGATATCCAGGAGCCAACACTCGAGGCACCAATGAGGAGTTTCTTTGTTAATACAAGCATCAACTACATATTCCACCTCATATGCTTTCTTAATTATCTGTGTAGCACAATCTTCATTCAGTGTCTTGAGCTTATTGTGCGGCTCTTCTGCGACAACCTTCAGGAAAGGTTGCAAGCTCTCAAATTCCGTTTGAATTACTTGAAGTTGATTCTTGAGGAAAGCCAGTGAATCTGAATAACGGCCTTGGAAATCATTCAGATTTTTCAATAGAAAATCGACATAGCCTAGTCCATGAATCCTTGGCAAGTTGCAATGAACTGCCTTTTGCATGACAAGGTAGACCATCGCCTTGATAGGCTCAATGTTTCTTGGAAGATCAAAACCAAGTACTCGGTTCATATCATCCAATACTGTGTCTTCCATCTGCCCCTTGATATCATATAATGAGTAAATAAGAAGTCCGGCATCAAGAATAACAGAATCCATATCTTGAAGATGAAATTCCAGATCTAGTATTGGCAGATGAATGAGATTGTCTCTTAGAAGGCAGTATAAAGACTGGGTATAAGTTAAAAGACAATAATTTATTAATGAAGACAGAAAGTTGCTTAAATAGAATTACAGCGGAAAGACTCCTAAACGAACTGAAGTAACAAAACCTAACTAGACAATAACTGCTGAAACTTAATCCTAAATAAACAGGGATAGGGACTGCTCAAACTTAATACGACTAAATAACTAAGCTGACTCGTGATGTTCCAATACGCCCCCTCAAGTTAGGCGATGGGTCACTAAGCTTAACTTGAAAAGATTATTCTCAAATGCAGGTTTAGGCAGTGCCTTGGTGAGAGTGTCGGCTATTTGATTGGCATCATGAACATGAACAACACGAACCCGTTTGGTGTCGACATGATGGCGAACAAAGTGAAAGTCCACGGCAGCATGCTTCACACGACTATGGAGGACAGGATTCTTGCTTAGGAATGTGGCTCCAAGATTGTCACAATATATTGTGGGCAACTGATGGACTGGGAATCGCAGCTCATTTAGAAGGTTGGTGACCCACTAGGTTTCAGAAAAAGCATTAGCTACTGCCCTATACTCAGACTCAGTGGAAGAGCGTGAGACAGTATTTTGCTTCTTTGAAGACCAGCTAATCGGATTGTGACCAAGGAACAGAATATAGCCAGATGTAGAAACTCTGTCAGTGATGTCTCCACCCCAATCTGCATCAGAGTACACATGTAGATTGAAGTCATCAATGGGAATAACCCATAGGCCGAGATGAATGGTACCACGTAGGTATCGAAGGATGTGCTTCACAGCTTTCCAGTGAAGGTCTGATGGTGCTTGCATGAATTGAGACAGCTTATTGACTGCATAGGCTATGTCCGGTCTGGTGAAAGATAGGTATTGATGTCTGCCCAAGACTCGACGATAACGTGTGGCATCAGTCAGGTGAGTACCATCAGATAAGAC
>NC_064285.1:30245426-30252825 GCF_019186545.1 Solanum stenotomum | reverse complement strand
TTTTTTTCAAATCAAAATCCCATTTTTCTTCTTCTTCCTAATTCTAGTACTCAAGCTTTTTTTCTCTTTTTGTGCACAATTTCTGGTCGTTTTTTATGTAATGGCTTCTAATTTTTTTTGTCATTGTGTAAAAAGAGCTATAATGAAGATTTCTTGGTCTGCAAATAATTCAGGTATAAAAAAAAGTGAATTTACATTCATGGTGACAGCTTCTACCAAAAATAAACTTTCAAAAAGCAAAAATTGACATAACTAGACTAAATTGAGGAAGAACAACACATAAACATCCAAAAGATAAGAACTTTGACCACAAATCTTCACAATTTTACTTTGATTTGCAAAGAAATTAGGGCTAGGGCTCCACTGATGTTGAGTGAAAATCGAGCAAATTGGGAATAGAAAATACGACCCTACCCTTTTGTATTTTAGTTTCTTCTTTTTTTTAATTATAAAATACGTGTAATTTTTTAATTACGTGGCAGCCACTGAGTGGCTCAATAAGCCACGTAGGAGCGTTTGTATATCACACAATTTGGCTGTTGGATTCGCGTGTTTTTTTGTTTAAGAATTGGATAGTTAAAGTGCCTACTTGTGCACTATGAAAGTTAGAGGTCATACTTTAAATTTGAAGCCAAGTTTAGGGTCCAATTTATGTATTATGCCTTTTACTTTCATCTTTCCACATGACATGTTTAAGACTTATAAGATTAAAGGACAATTTTGTTCATTTGACAAAACTTTAATTTATAACCACAAGTCTTCTTTATTTTCATAAACTCCGTGTCAAGTCAAACTAAGTCACTCTTTTTGAAACGGAGGGAGTATTAGCTAAAAAGGAAAAAAATTCATAAGGAGGGAGTAGAAGATAAGAAATAGGTCTCTCCCCTACGCGTAAGATATTTTGAAGGAGTTGGCCATACAAACAAAAAAAAATAAATTGCTGGTGCACTAAGATAAAGTGCCAAAGAATTATTTGAAAGGCATTATACATAAATATACCATTTAATTTGATCTCGATTCACATTCATATCCTTTAATTTTTTATGCACATATATAGATGTGTCTTACATATTCAAAAGTATTCGGGGAAGGCAGAGAGATAAAGTGCAGAGATAACTTTAGAATTTATGAATTTTAAAAGAAATCAATTTAATTTATAGAATTTTGAATACATTATTTATACAAACTAAATAAATTTTTAATATATACACATAATCATAATTAAAATTATTGAATTACGTTGTATTCGATAGCTCAGCCCTACCGATGATATGACCTATGGGCATTGAAATAATAGTAACAGCTGGCAAAAATAGTTTAAATAGTTCAATTATGATATGTAGTGCTCCAAAAAATAAAATCCAAAAACAATTATGAAAGGATAAGTCTGCAAGATAAGAACAATAACTAATGATACAACCCTGCAAAAAATTGGATCAAAATCGATGGATATAATCGCTCTTATAAATTGAGGCCACACTTAACGTGTCCATCAATTTATTCCTTTCTATTTTTTTTTAAAAATTATTTTTATAATAAAGTGTCACGCCCCGAGCCTACACCCTGGGCGGGACCGGCACTCAAAGACCATTGCTGGCCCCCAAGCGAACCCTTGGCCTGTCTTTCTTAACTCAGCGGAAACCCAACTCAACAGAATAACTCAATACAATGAAAGGTCCTAAGACAACTTAAATGATACAAATCTGGCCAAAAAGGCAACTCGAGTCTCAAAATAGAATATTTACATATATACATAGATGAGAGACTCAAAACTAACTGACTAACTGTCTATGAAGCCTCTATAATACTGAGATGGATGTTGGGACAGACCCCGCAACATCCTAGCAAAACAAAACTAAGAGAACAAAACAACCGAGTCCTCCGGAAAGCAAGGAGGCTCACCACTGACTCTAGAGTGCTCAACTGGATCAACGGCGTGCTGGATGCTGATCCTAGGTACCTGCATCTGTATCATAAGACGATGCAGGCCAACTGGCATCAGTACATAGAATGTACGAGCATGCGAGCTGGACAGCTAAACAACAACTTAAGCTTGAAAAGAGTACAAAAGAGAACTTACCTTGGCTCTGTTCAACTCATGAATAACTGAACTCAATATAAAGCAATAAGACATATGCAATATATATAAAGCTTTGTAAAACTATTTAAAACATGACATCAAAATCATATTTATAATATCATGAAAATACCATGCCTCCTCTCAAAGTCTACTTGTGCAATGCATGAATGAAGTCCCATACCCCCATCCATACTAAGCAGAACCCCTCGAGGAACCATGCAATTTCTACTGTGGGAGTTCTCTAATCGACAACCACCACTACATGTCTAAGTGGTGATACAGCGTCTTGTCCATGTTGCCAGAACTGTCCTATACTTTGCCGTCATATAGAACGCTATTGCTTAGTGGATCCACTAGCTTAACTTTCGTGATCATCTAAAAAGTATGACCCGAGAAATCCCATGTTTGGCTACATGGTTCTTATGGAGAGTTGAGTTAATATGAACTCGTGTCCCCAATTCGGTGCTCAAGACTACTCCCAAAAATACTTTAGCTCATAAGTGTTTTAAACACATCTTTCTTTAGTTGAGATAATTACTCAAAACTTAGCCCAAAGGCTCTTGAAAACTCTTTCAAAAAAAGAACATCTCAAAACCATATTTTAATATGATCATTGATGACTCGGGATATTCATACTGCTTAAACATTGATGGTATATCTAGAGACCATACTGTTTAAACATTGATGACATACTCGATTTGTCATACTAATCATGTTTTAGAAATTGTTTCGCAAAACTCATCTTTTCTCAAAAAGAGATAGTACTCAAACTTCTCAAAACTCTTTTGGAAATCTTAGTTTCCTCTCGTCTTAAATGTGAAAACATTTATAAACTTCTTTGGGAATACTTAGTTCCCTAATAACTTTTGAGAAATGAACTTGACTCTATACTCTTGGCTTAACTTGAAACTCTATAATCTTTACTTAACTTGGAACTTGAGCCTTAGAAAGAAGTTAAAACGTTCAATGAAGACTCTTGGAAAACCTTAAAGACTTGCTTGACTCCCTTCTTGAACTTCTAGACTCAACTCTTAACTTCACTTGACTTGGAAACTAGCTCTCCTTGAATTGGAATTATGAATTCAAGGTGTTTGATCACATGTTATGGATGAGTTCTTGACGTTTAAACGTACCTTGGAGTGTTGGAAACAACAAGGAAACATAGGTACAATACCAAGGAACATGCATGAAAAAGTATGGAATGAATGGGAAGACTTGGCGTCCTTGGTGCTCTGAGAGGCGCGGGGCGCCAGCCTTCAGACTTCAGAGGAGCCTGCTGGGTGCTCTGAGAGATGTGCCACACCAAGGGTAAAACCTCAGAACCCCTGTTGGGGCTCGCTGGCTGGCGCGACGCCCCAGCCTTTTCCCCCAAAAATCCGACTCTTCTCCTTCATTTTTCCAACTCTAAACCTCCTTACCTTCAATGGTTCCAAACCCTATACACTTAGAATCATAAACCCCTCAACATACAATCGATCTCAACTCAAAACACAACCGGAAACAAGTCCCAAATCAACAAGAACTTCAACAAATACAACCAACAACTTCAACAAATACAATCAATCTTTTCTCGAAATAAAATGAGTTTGGCGTGTGGGGGAAAGAACCAACCCAACACTATGAACTCACATACCTTAATAGGGATCACCCTCGACGAAATCCACGACGATCTTGACGAATCCTTGCTTCTTCTTCTCTTTTCTCCTCTTCTCTTCCTCTTCTCTCAAGAACCCTAACTCTCACTCTTTTAAAATGGGATAAACTGATCTAAAAAAATCAGCCTAACACCTCAATATAACCCAAAGAAATGATTAGGGAAAAGACCAAAATACCCTCAAAATTTCCGGACGGACTTCACTTCCCTGCCAACTGCCCAACTTCCAAAGGGCATAACTCACTCATACGAACTTGGAATCGAGCAAACTCTGTGGCGTTGGAAAGATCATTCCACGAGATTCGCAAACATAACTGTAAATACACCTAACTCATCCTGAGCTAGGATTTATGACTGATCAAAGTTGGCCAAAAACTCACTTATTCCCATACTTAGCCAAATTTCTAGATTTTAAATTCTTTCCAAAAATAACTATTTCCAATTTTAAGCTTCTTCATAGCTATTCCAAAATTGCCGGATGTTACATAAAGTGAGGGATATCTCTCGATTTTTTGTGTGGGATAAATTTTTTGAGATGGTCCATAAATTTTGCAAACGATTATTTTGGGAGAAAATACAAATATTAGAAAGCGACGAACAAAGTCAGTTTCTTTTTTTTAAAAAAAAATATTAAAATAACCCGATATTGTCCATAGGTTTATTTAACTGTTGCCTAGATACCTTAATTAGGAATATTATTGACTTGATAATTTTAATACTATTTGGTAATTGAATGTGTTTGCAAGTGAATGAACTTTGGTAGATCTTTTAGATTGTTTGATGGATATTTAGTATGCATTTAGTCAGTTTGTTACTGATATTATAGCTCAGTTAAAGTTGATTTTTGCAACATTTAGTGTTGGTTTACAACTAAATATTGAATTGCAATTAATTACATTTGACAAGTGAGATGCATAAATTGCACGTTTCTGCATTTTATTTTTTTTGGCAAAAAATTGATGAACTAATCAAGCACTGTCCGTCTATTTTTCTACAAAATTAAAAATTACAAAAATTGCAGAAACTTAAAAATTGACCCTGCCGTTGGTTATCACGAATATCTTCTAAACTTATTTAATTTAAAATGTTTTTTTTAAAATAAAATACTTAAATATATAAATGGAGGCTGTCCATCAATTTACTTAATTCATTCATTAGGTTTAAGATGAAAGATTGACCTAATGAAATTATGGAGATGTAAACATACAAAGAAGTCAAGGATGAATAACAATTACTATATATACATAAAAATAATTTTAATTTTATATGTACAAAGTAATTGTATGCCAAAAAAGATTCACCTCCACCTGACTCCACTCCCAAAGGTAGGGGCAAGACCAGAAGGTCCGAGTATAGACAACGCACCCGTGTCGTCTCCGAACCCTAAATCGGGTTGTGACACCCTATCCCCTCCCCCCTCCCCCCCTCCATTTCCTCTATCTTGACCTGATCCGATCCCACTTCCCCGTCCCATCCAACAACCCTAACCGAGTCTGATCCATCTACACAAAGTTCAACTTTCCAAAATGACTAATTTGGTCTTGGAATGGCCGGAAACCAAAAATTGCATTTGCCTATTCTTGACAAACAATAATAGGGCTTATTTTCCCCTTTATTAAAGGAAGAGTTAAGGATAAAAAATACATCGAAACTATTCGATTTTTTAAGTTTCATATCTGAATTATTGAAAGTGTGAGTTTCCTCCTTGAACTATCACTCAATAGTTAGTGAAACACCTCTCGACTAATTTCTGATGTTCAGTGTATTGCACTCTCTCTTTTGTTTTAAAATTCTGTCACGTGGCACTCCACATGGAAAAATAATTTCACTATGACAAATCTAAATAAATTAATATTAGGTTAAAAGTTAAAACTATCACCATATAAATTAATTTATTCCAATCGGGACATCCATCATTTCTTCTATACCTTCTTTAGTTGTGGTCTCGTCTCTGCCTTGGCATGGATATCTCCAGCTTGGAAGGAGAGAGTTTAGGATTTTAAGGAAATTAATTTAAAATATATTTAAAATTTAATATATTAACTAATAGAGTCGTTGTATATGTCAAATGGTCAAAGATTTTATGGACAAACGGTCCTAGAAGCATTTCTATACAAACATTTGGTCTAGTCAATGTCTAGGTGTGTTTCGCTAACCATGGGATGATAATTCATGTAGAAAACTCACACTTTCAACAATTCAAATATAAAATAAGATAATTTAGATATGTTTTTGACCGTTTTTTAAAAAATAAAATTTCGGGGACTTCTTCTTATTGATAAATGAGAAAAAACAGATACAAATTCATTTGGGTCGCCCAAATCCATAATACAAACGAAATGATTTATTTCTGAGCTTTAAGGCATCTAGGTTGAGCAATTATCGCTTAATGAATAGTTGCAATTTATTAATAGTATAAGTATAATCATTTGCTCTAATTTCTTATGGTTTAGGAATATCATTGTACTTCAATTTCTAAGTACTCCCTCCATTTCGGTTTGTTTTTATTTATTTATTTTGATTTGATATGAAATTTTAGAAAGTAAAGAGAAGATTTTTGAATCTTATAATCCTAGACTAAAATTACATATAATCATACAACTATTGAGAGAGTTATTCTTCAATTTAAACTCCTTATAAACTCAAACTCTCTCTAAGTCCTACTTTAGAAACCATGTCTCTATCTTCACAAGGTAGGGATAAAATATGTGTATGCACTGTTAGCATGATGGACAACTCACAAATCATGAATTAATAGTGAATGATTGTATATATTAATGTAATTATATACTGCTACTAAATTAGTATAATTATATTGTAACATCCGGTAATTTGAAATATCTATGAAGAGGCTTAAAATTGGAAATAGTCATTTTTGGAAGGAATTCAAAAATCTGGAAAATTTGGCAGTGTGTGGAAATCAGTGAGTTTTTGGCCAACTTTGAGCAGTCGTAACACCCATATCAGGATGAGTTAGGAGTATTTCCAGTTATGGTTGCGAAGCTTGTGGAATGATCTTTCCAACGCCACCGAGTTTTCTCGATTCCGAGTTCGTATGAGCGAGTTATGGCCATTGAAAGTTGGGCAGTTGGCAGGGGATCCGTCCAAAAATTTTAAGGGCATTTTGGTCTTTTCCCTAGCCATTTCTTTTGGGATTATATTGTTGTGTTAGGCTGATCTTTGGATCATTTTGTCCCATTTTAAAAGAGAAAGAGTTAGGGTTCTTGAGTGAAGAAGAGGAGAAGAAAGAGAAGAAGGACAAGAAGAAGAGAAGAAAGAGGAGATCAACAAGTTTCTGTCAAAGATCGTCATGGATATCGTCGGGGGTGATCCCTATCTAGGTATGTGAGTTCTTAGTGTGGATTGATCCTTTCCCCCACACACCAAACTCATTTTATTATTTTGAGAAAAGATTGGATATGTTGTTGAAGTTGTTGGGTTGTGTTGTTGAAGTTTGTGGTTGTGTTGTTGAAGTTTCTTGTTGGTTTGGTGCATGTTCCCGGATGGAATTATGAGTTGAATCTAGTGTATATTGAGGGTTTTTAATGATTCTAAGTGATTGGGGAAGAAACCATTCGATTTTAGGCGAAATAGGGTGAGAAAACGAGAAAATGAACTTGCTGAAATTTCTGGGTTGGGGGCCTGGCGCGATGCGCCTGCCAGAG
>NC_064285.1:30208797-30244908 GCF_019186545.1 Solanum stenotomum | reverse complement strand
GCCAACATAGGAGTTAACGGGTCATACTTTTTAGATGAATCCGTAAAGTTAAGCTAGTGGATCCACTTAGTAAAGTTAGCTTCCTATATCACGGCAAGGTATAGGATGGTCCTCGGGCAACGTGAGGTAAAACGTTGTATCACCACTCAGATTCATAGTGGTGGTTTGTCGGTTAGAGAAACTCCCACAGTAGAAATTGCATGGTTCCTCGAAGAGTTCTGCTTAGTGTGGATGGGGGTATGGGACTTCATTCATGCATTGCACAAGTAGACTTTGAGAGGAAGCATGGTATTTTCATGATATTATAAATATGATTTTTACGTCATGTTTTAAGAGTTTTACAAGCTTTATGTATTGCATGTGTCTTATTGCTTTATATATTGAGTTCAGTTATTTATGAGTTGAACAGAGCCAAGGTAAGTGTTCTCTTGTACTCCTTTCAAGCTTAAGTTGTGGTTTAGCTTTCCAGCTCGCATACTCGTACATTCAATGTACTGATGCCAGTTGGCCTGCATCTTATGACGATGCAGACACAGGTACTCAGGGTCAACATCCTGCATGCCGTTGATCCAGCGGAGCACTCCAGAGTTAGTGGTGAGCCTTCTTGCTTTTCGAAGGACTCGGTTATTTTGTGTTCCTAGTTTTGTTTTGTTAGGATGTTGCGGGGTCTGTCCCAACATCCATCTCAGTATTTGTAGAGGCTTCATAGAGAGTCAGTCAGTTAGTATTGCGTCTCTCATCTATGTATATATGTAAATATTCTATTTTGAGACTCAAGTTGCCCTTTTGGGCCATATTTTTATCAGTTAAATTGTTTTATGTCCTTGCATGGCATTGAGTTATTCTGTTGAGTTAGGTTTCCGCTGAGTTAATAAAGCCAGGCCAAGGTTTCACTTGGGGCCATCAATGGTCTTCGGGTGCCGGTACCGCCCAGGGTGTAGGCTTGGGGTGTGACATATATAGATTTGTTGTAGAATCAAAGAAAATAAATATTGTGATAGAATAGTTGATTCAGAGTAGATTTAGAGAGATAGAATATAGCTGATGTTTAGGGATAGGAATGATGATTCTTTATGGATATGTAATCTTTATACTCTCTATTTAATGGAAAGACTCACAATTTGAGAGTCATTCAGCAGAAATTTGACAACACCACCATTCCAAACTCACTTGTGGCCTTTGCGATTACACTGACTATATTGTTGTTGCTCTAACAAAGTTACCTTACAATCTCGTTAACACTTAATCTATGATATACCATATAAGTAATACCTTCAAGAACGTTTGATGTCTTAAAACTTCAGTTCTTCAACCTTCAAAAAGTCCTGAAGGGAACTGTCCACATAAAGTTGCAGCAATGTATCACAGAGTGGCATTACATCATTTTGGTGGACTCATAAGAAGCACAAGGGTAGCACAACTGATCATAAGAAAATAGAAAAGGGTGAAACCATTCAATTCAGGCGAGCCACAAACATTAAGGATTGAGTGAATAATTTGAAATGTGTTTATTTTACAAATTACAATGAATGCACCAGCTGCTGGGAAGTTTACAGAATTTTATTAAAATAATTACATGTGATATTCCAAATTGCTCCAGCTACAAATTCTGCTTACCCTGTTAAAGAAACACTTAATGAGTTAATAAAGCTCAAAAAATGTAGTAGTAGTTGTCGTGGAGGTAGAGAGATTGTTTCCAACAAAAATCACTGTTGAAAATGGATAAAAGCCTTAGGTCCTAGCTTAAGTAACTAGTTCCTCAACCTTGCTTTGAAAATCATCAACAAAACCATTAACTTTGCACATCAGTTAGAGGAGATAAATGGGCGTTTTGAGTTGAATTTGAACGAATTACAATGGGTTGTACTAATAAATCAGCAGATTATTGACCCATCCAAACATTACTTTGGTCATAACCCAACCCACCCCAAATTGATCCTACATTTATTTTCTCACTACCATCCTCCTTCCCTGGCTCTTTTGCTGGTCCTACAGTTAATGTTTCTGTGTGTGTCATGAATTGGTATTACAGTAAGCAAAAGACTAAAGCACATTTGTATTGATAAGTTGGGACTATATAAAACCTTGTCATTTTCTGGAAATCCATCATGGTTGACTAAAGCACATTTGTATTGTTAAGATATTGTCAAAGAGTATTTCAATTATTAGATTGTGTGTAAGATAATAGTCATATATTGTAGGTATTGTAGGTAAAAGGCGTGATCTGATTAGATATGCTCTTGACCTTTTGTGCCTAGCTTTGTGTATATATTCTAGGTGTAATCTATCATTTTGAAGAATGAAGTGAAATACAGTTACATCTTTAACATGGTATCAGAGCCTCAGTTATTTTTGTAGAGATTCAAGTTGTTTTCTTCTTCCTTTTTTTTTCCTGTTCTTACAGATCTTCCAGGGACTATTCCAGAAGTTCCTTTCTTTTACTAGAAGCCACTTCCGGCAGGTTTTTCAAAGCCATCTCAAACTTACATTTGAAGTTTGTGAGGATCAATCATTCATTCTAGTCCTACCTATCACATCCCTTATAATTTTTCAGCAATCGAAAAAGTTTTCCAGCAAAATTTTTTATATAAAAAGTCATTTTCATAGGCTGTTTATTCATATTTCTGGCAAACATTTGTTCAGTTCAGATCTGAAAAAAACACCTTTTTTTTGTATTTCATTTAGTTGTTGAAGTCATAGTGTTAGAGAAAGGTGAATCTCTAACTGAAGTCTTTGAGAAAATTGGATCTTCAGGCGATGTCAAATCGACTTTTTACTCTATTTCCAGTTCTCCTATTATTACTACCATGAAATTGGAAGGTAGTAATAATTACACACCATGGTCTTCATTTGTTGAGATGTGGTTTATGCAACAATGATATGAAGATCATTTGTGTCAAGCCCCGAGTCTACACCCTGGACATGGCCGGCACTCGATAACCATTTCTGGTCCACAAGCAAATCTTTGGCATGGATCATTACTCAGCGGAAGACTTACTCAAGTGAAATAGAAATCTCAAATGCAAACTCAACTCATAGAGATACCATTAATGAAAATAGTTTAACTCGATATAATTTGAAATACTCAAATGAACATAGGTGTTCAACTCAAAGTTTTTAAAACATCACAAAAGAGATGGGAAAAGACTACTAAACTACTACTGTCTATGAATCATCTAAAATACTTTGACGGGACAAGACCCACGACATCCTAACAAAATAGAACTATAATGTGAAGCCCCTCGAAAAGCAAGGAGGCTCACCAAATCTAGCTGGAACTGCAAGTGGTATCAACGGAGCGCCTGATGACCCTGAATACCTCTATCTGCATCATGAAAAGATGTAGGTCAAATGACGTTCAGTACATTGAATGTACGAGGATGTAAGGGAAACACTGGAACATAAACATAAGCTTGAACTGATAAACAGGAAGACATACTCACCTTGTCTCAACTTAACTCAAGAATACTCAACTCAACTCAAGGATACTCTACTCAACTCAATATGAAAGCAACAATAAAGATGCAATATATATAAAGCTTTTAAAACAGTAGATAATAACTCAATGCATATACAAATACAATAATAAACTCTTTACTATTATTTGGGAGATTTCTAACCGACAACCATCACTATGAGCAATGTGATGATACATCGTCTCGCTCACGCTGCCAAAACTGTCTTATACCTTGCCGGAGTATAGGACATCCTCAACTAAGTGGATCCACTAAGATATGCTTAAAAGCAATAAGAGATCATCTAAAAAGTATGATGATCCTTTACCCATGTTGGCATACATGATTTATGAGGATTTTGAGTTGTCTGAACCCATTTCTATAACGATGCTCAATACTACTCCCAATAATATATATAACTCATGCTCATATATTTAAAAACATAACTCCTTGATTTGAGATAATTGCTCAAAAGGTTCTCTTAAAAGAGAAAATACTCAAAAACTCCTCATGAACTCATTTAGAAATCAAGGTTTCTTCTCGTTTTAAATATAAAAGCGTTACATACTTGGGAATACTTAGTTCCCTTATAATCATTTTGAAACATGAAACTCAACTCTCCCCATTCTCTTACTCATTCACTCAAGTCTTAAAACAAGTTTTTGAAGATTGTAAAAAATTTCTCAAGATAACTCAAAAAGATTTTCTCGAACTTTACTGTAAATCTTTACTTTGATTTGAAATGAAGATTTAAGAGCTATGGTTAGAATGTAGGATCTCTCAATGATTTAGGAAGGGTTAGATAGTTGATCATAAGAAACAATTGAAGACACAAATTGAGAACACTGACACGACGTAGAGGATGAATTAAATTTCTGGTCGCGAAATAATTTTTGAGACAGAGGACTCTGTATCCTCTCTGTGACGCGGAGAAGGGGGTGACTATATGAAAGCTGAAATTCTAAAATGTCTCCGTGATGCGGACCTGGGTGCATATTTTTTCCCGATCTTTTCTTCCTCTCCCTAACTTGATTCAATTCATATCCAATGCAATTCCATGGTCAAATTTCACAAACCCAGAACATTTTCAATGAAACCCACCCAAAACTCTTTCTGAGACTCAACTCATTAGCAAAAACTCTCACATAAAGGACCCAAAGACCTTTATTATCAATTAAACTCAAGAATTCTCAAGAACACAATAATAAACATTAAGAATGAATTCATGGGTAAAAGTTTACATGATTGGCGTGAGGGCGAATAAACCCAACACTATGAAAGCTTACATAGGGAAAATAAACACAACACTATGAAAGCTTACATAGGGCAAATAAACCCAACACTATGAAAGCTTACATATTTTGTAAGAACTAAGTTCTTAGAGAAAATCTTCAAAGCTTGCAAAAATCTTAAATGTTCTTCTTTTTCTCTTTTTGAACTTCTCTCTAAAAACTTTACGCTCTTTTGGAATGACTAAAACTAATTCCAATCAGTTTAGATCCCTAAAAGAGTGAATTTAACGTGCTAGGCCAGTGTTCAGGAAAGTGAGCGCTTCATCGCTTAAAGCGATGAAGCGAAGTGATGCGAGCCTTCTACACTTCACAGACTAGAATGAGTATGTGAGCGCTTCATCTCTTAAAGCGTGAAGTGGGGCCTTATCACTTTTTTCCGCTTCATGCTTCCTTGAACACTGTGCTATGCTAGTGGGGTAAGGAACACACCAAAATACCCCTCCTTAAAATGAATGATTTTTCTTAACAAGATAGGCTGCACTCAAATAGGCATATATCCTTCATCCGAACTCGAAATTTAGTAAACTTGGTGGCGTTGGAAAGAGGACTCAACGACCTTCGATTTGATACCTTATGGACTACCTAAATCATCATGTACTAAAAGTTATGATTGTTTGAAG
The DNA here is from genome assembly GCF_019186545.1 of Solanum stenotomum. Taxonomy (NCBI): domain Eukaryota; kingdom Viridiplantae; phylum Streptophyta; class Magnoliopsida; order Solanales; family Solanaceae; genus Solanum; species Solanum stenotomum. Next base: position 30,239,541 of record NC_064285.1, on the reverse strand, counting down.
TTGACCCAAAACTCATCATTATTTAAGAGTAACTTGTACCAATTCTCAATTTAGCTCTTTCTAATTTAGTCATTTCTAAAATTAGCTTTGTCTAAGACCAAGGTGTTGCAATTTGGTTTAAAATACTAGTGATATTATTGCTAGTGAAAGGAATAAGCGGAGTCGAATTGATGCTCAATTATGCAATCTTTTATGGAACTCTTTGGATCCTAAATTACTCAACCTTTTTCAATCTTGTAAAACTTGCTATAAAGGTTTGACTAAAGCTAAGACTTTGTATACGAATAATATCCAGCGTATTACAAGGTTGTCTCAGACTTAGTCCAACTTCAACAGAGTAATCAAGATATGACGAGTTATTTAGGACAGATAAATACCTTGAAAGATCAATTTGATTCTCTCATGCCACTTTCTGAAAGTGTCACCACACAGGAGAAAAAAAGAGATAAGTTCTTTATGGTTTTAGAATTGAAAGGACTTTGATCTGATCTGAGTTCTGTAAGGGATCAAATCAACTTGGGAAACATAGTCGCACTTCATTTCCCAAAAGAGTCAATAATAGGGCCACACATATGTTTGACATTGTTCACTCAGATGTATGGGCCCTAGTCATGTTGTTTCAAGTTTAGGATTTCAATATTCTATAACCTTTATTGATGATTTTCCCCGTCGCACATGGGTGTTTTTATTGAAAAATCGTTCTGAAGTATTCTCTATTTTTCAAAATATTTGTGTTGAGATAAGAAATCAATTTGGTGGTTCAATAAAGGTATTACATAGTGATAATGCCAAGAAGTACTTATCATCTCCTTTTGTCAATTTCATGTCGTCTCAGGGAATCACTAACCAGAATTCTTGTGCATATACTCCTCAACAAAATGGAGTCGCCGAACGTAAAAATAGGCATCTCCTTGAAACTGCTCGTACTTTGCTTATACATCAACATGTTCCTCTTCGCTTTTGTGGGGATGTCGTTCTCATTGCTTGTTATTTGATAAATCGAATCCCCTCTACTATGTTGCTGTCACGCCCCGAGCCTACACCCTGGGCGGGACCGGCACTCGAAGACCATTGCTGGCCCCAAGCGAACCCTTGGCCTGGCTTTCTTAACTCAGCGGAAACCTAACTCAACAGAATAACTCAAAGCAATGCAATACTTCAAAACAACGTAACTTATAAAATAGGGCCCTAAGGCAACCCGAATCTCAAAATAGGATATTTACATAAATACATAGTTAAGAGACTCAAAACTAGCTGACTGACTGTCTGTCTATGAAGCCTCTAAAAATACTGAGATGGATGTTGGGACAGACCCCGCAACATCCTAATAAAATCAAAACTAAGAACACTCAATAATTGAGCCCTCCGGAATGTAAGGAGGCTCACCACTGACTCTGGAGTGCTCAGCTGGATCAACGACGTGCAGGCTGCTGATCTGGGATACCTGAATCTGCATCATGAAACGATGCAGGCCAACTGGCATCAGTACATGGAATGTACGAGTATGCGAGCTGGAAAACTAAGCAACAACGGCCAGAAGGAGAAATCTGGAAGAAACTGAATAGCTTACCTGGCTCAACTCAACTCAACCTGACTGACTTCTTTCAATATAAGGCAATTTAAAACAAGTGCGATATAAAGAAAGACTGTTTAAAACATGCTATAAACTCTGTGTGTATACAAAGATACAATAAGCCTGAAATGTATATAGAAATACAATGAACTGATGTATATAAAAATACAATAATCTCTGTGTATGAAAATACAATAACTGCTGTGGGAGTTTCTCTAACCGACAACCATCACATAAGAGCTATAGTGATGATACAGCGATCGACCTCACGCTGCCAGAGCATCTTATACCCGGCCAAAGGTATAAGACCTGAACTGCCTAATGGATCCACTAGTCTAATCTGAAAAGGATTCATCTAAAAAGTATGATCCTTTTCTACCCATGGTGGCTAACATGGTTCTATGGGGGCTGTGGGTTCTTTGAACGCTCCCCCAATTCGGTGCTCGATACTACTCCCAAAAATGTACTGGCTCTTATGTTTTTAAAACATATTTATTCCTGCTGATATGAGATAATTACTCAAAAACTAGCCCAAAGGCCCCTTTGGAAATCTCAGTTTCCAACCTTATTCAAATGTAAAAACATTTCTTGAAAACTTCTTTGGGAATACATAGTTCCCTAATAACTTTGAGAAACGAACTCAACTTTAAACTCATCACTTAACTTAAAACTGAGACTCTTACTCGACTTGAAACTTGAGACTCTTTTTCATGACTTCTAACCTCACTTGACTTGGAACTATCTTTCCTTGAATCGGAATTATGAATTCAAGATATTCGATCACATGTTAAGGAGGGATCCTTGAACGCTTAGACGTACTTTGGAGTGTCGGAAACAACTATAAATCATAGGTATAATACTTTGGAACTTGCTTGAGAAAGTGAGAAAAGGAATGGGGAAACTTGGCTGAGACTTCAGATTTCTGGTGACACAGATGGGACTTACGGACGCCATCGACGGACCGTAGATGGACTTACGGTCCGTACTGCAGGTCCGTAGATCGCGTCAGAGATTTCCCCAGAATTCAGTTAAAAAAAAGACTAAGTGTTGACCTACGGTCCTGACTTACGGTCCGTAGGTCAGGTCACGGACCGTAGGTCGTGACCGTAGATCGAAGCCCCAAAAACCCAACTCCTGTTCCGATTGACGGTTGACCAGTACGGACCGTCAATCGATCTACGGTCCGTAGGTCAGGCCCGTAGATGGGGATCGTCAGCCCAGAAATTTCTGCGAATCGATGGTGAATCAACTTCACAAGGGTCATAACTCTAGAATCATAATTCCCTCAACATACAATAGGTTTCAACTACACAACCAACAACATCAATAACAACTAACAACTTCAACAACAACCAACAACTTCAACAACAATTCCAATCTTTTCTCAATTTATAAAATGAGCTTGGTGAGTGGGGGAAAGGATCAACCCACACAAAGGACTCACATACCTTGATAGGGATCACCCCCGACGAAAATCCACGATGATCTTGTTGATCTCCTCTTTCTTCTCTTCTTCTTCTTCTCCTTCTTCTCTTCTTCACTCTCAAGAACCCTAACTCTTTCTCTTTAAAACATGGGACAAAAATGTTCCAAGGATCATCCTAACTCAACAATATGAGCTCAATTAAAAAGGTTTGTGAAAGGACCAAAATGCCCTTAAATTTCCGGACGGATTTCCCTTCCAACTGCCCAACTTCTACAGGTCATAACTCCCTCATACGGACTTGGAATCGAGCAAACTTGGTGGCGTTGGAAAGATTGCTCCAAGGGCTTCGCAACCATAACTGGAACTACTCCTAACTCATCCTGAGCTAGGAGTTACGACTGCTCAAAGTTGGCCAAAAACTCACTGATTTCCACACTTAGCCAAATTTCCAGATTTTAAATTTTTCCCCAAAATGACTATTTCCAAATTTCAAGCTTCTTCAAAGCCACTTCAAATTGTCGGATGTTACAGTTGCAACATCAAAGCCCTCACTCAATTCTCTTTCCATGTCAAAATCCCTATATTTTACCTTTGATAGCGTTTGGATGTTATTGCTTTGTCCATGATCAAAGTACTAGAAATGGCAAACTCCAACCAAAATCAACTAAGTGTGTATTTCTAGAATACTCTCATCACCAAAAAGGTTACAAGTGCTATGATCCAAAAAACAAATAAATATTTTATCACTGCAGATGTAATATTTTGTGAAACATCTCTCTATTTTACACCAAGCACTACAAGCAGAAATTTAATTCCTCAAATTATGCAGTACCTATACTTCCTCTACCACAAGTCAGTCTTCCAGAAAACCCTCAAGCCACTCATCCTCCTTTTTAAGTATACACCCGACGTGCTCGTCCTCTTAGTGATATCAATGATAGTACTACTCTTAGTCCAGATTCAGTGGTAGCTCATGATGACTCATCTTTTGCTCCTTCGTCACCTGCTCCAGTCATGCCTTCATTTGATGCAACGTAACAACCCCACCAATTACCATACACAAAGGTATACGTTCTACTCGAAATCAACAACCAGAGAGATATAACTGTGTATGTTATCATCGGTTGTCCCCATTATATTATACCTTTGTATCTACCCTATCTATTGTACCTATACCAAAGATTGTTAGTGAAACATTGGAAATATCCAGGGTAGAGAGATGCTATGATCGAATAGATGAAAGCTTTACAGACCAATAACACTTGGGAATTAGTCCAGTTTCCGAAGGGGAAATCTACTGTTGGAAGTCGATGAATTTATACAGCAAAGGTAGGTTTAGATGGAACTTGTTGAGGGATTTTATATGGAGAAACCTCCTGGATTTGTTGCTCAGGGGGAGTCAAACTTAGTAAGTCATCTCAAACGTTCTCTATATGACCTCAAGCAATCTCTAAGAGCTTGGTTTGGTAGAATTAGCTCCGTGTCCAACAATTTGGGATGTCTCAAAGTAAAGCAAATCACTCTGTTTTCTATCGACATAATGGTTCAGAAAAGAACATGTATTTGGTCGTTTATGTTAACGACATTATTATAACTGGAAAAGATTTGGAAGGAATATATCTCAGCTAAAACGACATTTGTTCAGTCACTTTCAAACCAAAGATTTGGGGAAGTTAAAGTATATTTTGGGAATTGAGGTAGCACAATCCAAGACAAGTATTTCTATCTCATAAAGAAAATACGCTTTGGACAAATCCAGTTTTCCATGAAAGAACGAAACATATAGAGGTGGATTGTCATTTCATTAGGCAGAAGATTGAGTCCAGATGCATTGTCACCAGCTTTGTTGGTTCAAAAATGACCAATTGACAGATATTCAAGTCCCTTAGATGAACTCAGATTGAATACATTTGCAGCAAGCTTGGAGCATATGACATGTATGCTCCAGCTTGTAGGTAAGTGTGTACGATTTTCCTCTTTTTCTGAATTACTTAACTTTAATTTTTGATTTTACGTTTGTGAATCACCCCTGATTGGTCTTTATGTGTGAATTTGTATATCGAATATCAGATGATTTAAAACATCTTATTTTAAATGATATATATATATATTTATAGTCATAATTCACTCTTCCATACGTAAGTACAATGACATCTTATATGTATATGGTCCCCTTGAATAAAGACAAATCTTCACATGCATTATTGGATCTTAATCTTTAACTTAACCTTCCTAGTTCTCAAGGGACCTAATTATATACTGTATAAATTAAATCTTAAAAGTCTACTAATCAGGACAAGAACAATATTTCAACATTGGCAATAGAAACGTCGTTCCAATTTGTGTGATGTACTTTCCTTTTTAGTGTGTCGAAAAAAAAGACAAAATATGTCTTTTTTACTTGTCTTAAAGGCATTGTACATGCCCGATAATTGATTCAAGATGCAACCCCGAGACCCGATCTAGTACTTGACCTCCACTCTCAACTCAAGACACGACATTTAAATTGGGACCCGACCCCAACACTTGACTCGAAACTCAACCAGGGACCCAACTTTAAAATTTAGATACGACTCCGACTCCCGATCCCAAACCCGACCCCAACACTCGACTCGAGACCCGATTTCTAACCCGGATCCAACCCTGACACGCGACAGCTGACTTGGGACCCGATCCGACCTCTACTCTCAACTCGAAACTCGACTTTGTCACCCGATCGGGAACCCTACCCCGACACTTGACCTAGGATCTGACCTTAAATCCTAACCTGGGACCCGATACCCAGATCGGGATCTGACTTCGACCCAATCCGACCCGACCTCAGACTTGGGAAGTTGGATCTCAAATCACGTCTAGAGGTCCGTGTCCCAATTTATGTGATATAGTTGCCTTTTTAATCTGTCGAAAAAAGAATGAAAAAATGTCTTTCTGTCTTGTCTTAAAGGCATTTTACACGCCCTCTCTAGTCATTTCTATATATAGAAGGCCATAACAAAAATTCACATAAACTTGAATACTCCAATTAACTTCAAGACAATGCAAGATGTTTGGACTCAGTTGGGTCCAACCATTGCAACAATCATGTTCTGCTGGACCTTGTACTAGAATTACTTTCCTCACGAACTTCGTGGTCATATTAGAAGGTATACCAATAAACTCGTTAGCTATTTCTATCCTTATATGCACATTATCTTTTATGAACTTGAAACTGAAGGGTGGTTTGAGAGGAGCAAAGCTTATGTAGCAATTGAAAGGTACCTTAGTAAGAACTAGAGCACACAAGCTAAGCGTCTCAAAGACAACGCGGTGAAGGATGGTCAATCTCTTGTCCTAACCATGGATGATCATGAGGAGATAATCGATGAATATAAAGGCGAGAAGGTTTGGTGGATATCGAGCCAAAAACCAGCCAACAGACAGACAATATCTTTTTATAGGGAGGATGAGAAGAGATATTTCAAGCTAAAATTTCACAAAAAGAATCGCGACCTTATCACAAATTCATACTTGAAGTATGTGTTGGATGAAGGAAAGGCGATATCTGTGAAAGAGCGACAGAGAAAGCTGTACACAAACAATAATGGAGATGGAGGTGGTTGTAGATACAGGGGAGGGAGGATGTGGAGTGGAGTAGTATTTGAGCATCTATCAACATTTGATACTCTAGCTATGGATCCAAACAAGAAGCAAGATATTATATATGATCTCGAAACATTTAGCAAGTCAAAAGACTATTATACAAAGATTGGCAAGGCGTGGAAGCGTGGTTTTCTACTTTATGGTCCTCCAGGAACCGGTAAATCTAGCAAGATTGCTGTTATGGCTAATTTCTTGAAGTATGATGTCTATGATCTTGGCAAAGTTTGAATCTTTACAGAGTTTCAAAGAAATCTAAGTTTTCTTTTATTGGGTATTTTATTTGTTTTCCTTTTAAGGCTACTTTGAAAAAGATAGTGATTTTCTTTTCCCTTTTAAGGGTAATTTTCATAAAAAATATTTGAAAAGGAACAAATTTTGTTTCTTTTCTGGGTTTTTTTCAATTAAGGGTAATTTCAAGAAGGTATAAAGGAAGGATCTTGGTAATCTTTTTGAGGAGATTTTGTCAACGGTATGTGTAACTTATAATTGGATGTTGACATGTTGTGTATTACAACACGGAGTGAGTCGTGGATAGGGGAATATTTGGATGCGATGGCGGTGTGATAATAGTTCTTTTGTCCGAATTGGCACTGCTAGGAAAATGTTGTTGGATTTCAAATGTGAATATCATTTGTTGTTAGGCTGATTTCAAACATTTTGAATTATTTTCATTGACTTGAAGGAGGAGGTTTTTTATGCTTGTGTGTGTGATCCTAGAATTTCCCGATAGATGGATGGCTAAATTGTTCTATCTTAGTCCTTAACGTTCATAATATTTATTTATATACATTTTTGGTAAAAGAGTCATTTGTCAGAGGAACTACGATACAATGCTCTATTTGGATGTTAATCCATAGCTTACTTGTTTTACCGATCATTTAGATGAATCCTTCATGCACAGAATAAATAAATTCAATTGAAGTACAAGAGCAAGAAGTATGACTTCTTGTGTAGGTCAATCACAAAGTGTGCAAATTTCTTTTTTTTCCTGCCTTGACAAGCCTCAAGGCTACTTATGCAGAGTGTTTTATATCTATATATTATAATTTACGTTCTGAAGTGTCTCAAAATTTCTTGAACCTAAAAAGTGATGGTCGATCATTAGCTGAACAGAAATTTCATCTTATAACTTCATATAAAATATTTTTGATAAGGAAGTTTATATGAAATGCTGAAGCTTGCAGGTTTGATTTTCTCTGATTGATAGGGAAATAGGAGTTCTGTAAAAATCAGATGTGAACTGTTGAACCTCAGTTTTGAGTCATTTGATTTTATAAAGAAAGGTTGACTTTGAAGTTCTTCTAGGAAAATAGGTTGCCAAAGCGGCTCAATCAGCATTGTTTTGATCTTGGCTGTTGATGCTGATGCTGGGTATGAGACAACTAGACGTCTCATATAGAAACTGTCAACAAGGATGTTGAGACTATCCTAAGAATAAGCTTCTGCCTTTACTAAAGAAAATGAGGAATCATTGCTCTTCTTTTGCATTTCCTTGTCTACCTTCTTCTTGATGTCCATCTGTCTTGCAAAGTTAGTTGACGGCAGCTTAATAGTTGAGAATAGGAGGCCTAACTGTGACCTCCCAATATAGCTTGTGCTACTTCACATATGTTTGGTCTTATCGAATGACTGAAGTAAGTTGTGAGATGATCTTTTCAACTGCAATATGTGNCATTCATTTTTGTATAGTAATAAAATAGAAATATTGTCAACAAAAAAAGAAGAAAAAAATGGAATTCTTGGTCAAAGAAAAGTGTCGCATCACTTTTCTTTGATCTAGCTTTATATGGAGTATATAAATATAGATATTGATAGATATAGATTTGTTTCTTTATAATTTTTATTTTTGATTTCTAGCTTTATCTTTTAGTTTATTTATCTAAATTAGTTGGAATGAAATATGGACAGCTGAAAGTAAGAAGCACAAACTCAATTATTCCACCATTAAATCTTTAAATCTTTCTTGATTCATCTATAGTACGCCAAATGTGTCAAACTTCTTCTATTAGTTTTTTTCTTTATATGAAAAGCTCACTTTTTAAAATAAAACTATAACATATTATTGATAAAATTAAAATTAAAATGGGACTTTTCGCATTTGGAAGCCTAAGGCACGTGCCTTTTTTTTTTTTTCAAACTTATTAGTGTCTTCCCTGCTTCAAATCCAATTTAAATCTCCACCAAAACGATTTCAAATTTTGTATATAACCTCCTTATACTATTTTCAACGAGTCTAAACAATACTCACTCCTTAGACGTCTCGAAACTTCATGCCTCATAGGCTCAAACATATCAAGCAACATTGAGTTTTTACTTAAAAAAAAAGCATTTTGAAAACTTTTCAAAACAGTGTTTAGAAGGCTGAATTTTGAATAAGTCTGCAAGGTAAGCTGAAAACTTGGTTGTGTTTAAAACCAAAAACAATCCAAGTTCCTCTTGGATGAAAGAAGTCAAATTGTCTAACAAAATTTGAAGGAAAGCTTCAGCCATATATGTGGAGGGAGTTTAGATTGCTAAAATTGTTGTGAGTAAGCAGTGAATCTGTATTTTTGAAATAAAGTAATAGTTTGGAATGAAATTATAAACTCAATTATTTAATGGAAACTGCACATGTCCATGGGGTCATTCATGTCTCTCAATTATTTTGATTTAAATCTTTTATTGTGGGGTGATCAACAGAATGTGAATTAAGATCATGATGAAGGAAATTTAACACAAAGTTAAGTTGAGAGCTTTTCTACCAATTAAGTTTTCGTATTAGCTTATACAAGTGTCAGATTCAACCAAGCATATCTCTTAGACTATGAAAAATTACGTGGACCCTAATATCTCAAATGAAAGCCCTTGTCAACCATCCAACTGTTATTCAATTTGAATCCAGATCAAGAAGTTATGGTCATTTTAGTGAAGCACTATCAAGCAGTCAAGTCCCGATCGAATCACTTATGGAGCGTAAGTAGATTTTATGGCCAGCTGAAAGTAAGAAGCACAAAGCTTAAGTTGATGGGGTCGCCATGTCTCTCAATTATTTGGTTTTGTTTTTCAATCCATTAACTAACTGTTGCTTTTGATTTCAAACATTTTTTTGGCATCTCTTTTATTTTGGGTTATCTTTCCACAAAAAAGTTTTTCAAAAAAAAAAAAACACTGATTTTTTATCTTGTCAATCTGTCACTCTCAATCTTTTGTAGATTGATTTCTGAAAGCATCTATTATTCTTGTCTGTTTTTTTGGCAATAATACTTGACTAAAGAGTCTATTTTCTTATTTTCCTTCTTTGTTTTGATTTTACGAACCTATTTGGATTTACTTATTTTAAGCTTTTTTTTAAACACTTTTGAAGTGTTTGGGTAAAACAAAAAAGTGCTCTTAAGCACTTGTTTTTCAAAATTAGTCTCGAACTCTCTTCTCTTTCTTCCGTGACAACAAGTACTCACTCGGTCACTCCCCTCTTCTTCCTCGTTGATAGTTTATCTTTTCCACTTCCGCAATTAATTAAAGCTTGATAAGATATATATGTATATTCACAATAAACATTTTTTTATATATAGCTTGAAGCTATATATAGCATACCAAATTTGAGATCATAGAACTGAAACTGAGGCGCAGTTAATTACTATCGTGATTTAAGGAAAATGAGTGAGCAAGTGTTTATTAATACCAATGGAAACACTAATCAAAGAACACAATTATGACACATTAAGGTAAAACCTGGCACATTTGCTCAACTGAACTACTTTTTTTTTTTTTTTTTTTTAAAACAAAAGCTGGCCTTTCATTGATGAGATAAGGATACACACTTTGAAGTTTGACATACCAAACTTGTACCTTTGGTGCTTAAGGAGCACTTAGCAAAAAATAAGCCTATACAAAGGCCAGTGGAAGTCACTGGCTACGAATCTAAGGAGGTTCAAAAATAAGGTTGGCATCCTTTGTTCTTTTTGATCTGAAGGTGGGCATATTCATTCTATCCAAATTTACAAGTCCCTTAACAAGACTAGGAAGATTAGCATAAGAGTTGAAGACATGGTTAGCATCAGTTGAGAGGCTAATTGAAGCAAGTTTGTCCGCAGGTTGATTTGCCTCTCTAAGGCAGTGATTGATGGTGAAACCATGCTCTTCAACTATTTTTTGAATCTTCTTAACTGGGATGTACATTCTCCAAGGGATACTCCAATTTTCAGTGATAGCTTTAGCAAGTAGAATGGAGTCTGTTTCTCCAATGATCATATTTACTCCTCTTTGTATGCATAGTTGCATTCCGTGTAGCATGGACATGGCTTCAGCCCAACTGCTGGTTCCTTCTCCAAGATTTTTAGTGAAGGCCATAATGACTTGTCCCAATGTGTTCCTCAGAATTCCACCTTTACCACACCTGCCATTAACACAAGATCCATCAGTATTAAGTTTAGCAAACATAGTTGGTGGTTTGATCCAATTCACTCTTATGACATTTTTATGATTAATAGAGACGTCAAAGATTTGGTTAATGTTCTCCCAAGAGTTCTCAACTTTAATCCTGCCAAAATTTGACTACAAAGTGAAAAACAAGTGTTAGTTATGTTTCTTTTTTATCTATACACAAATGGCTTAATTGTTTCATATTTATGGTTGCATCTGCTCCTCCATAACTCCCAACAGATAAACATGGGCAACACTCTTGTGATGTATGATGCCACCGGATTGAGGACTTTCTTAATCCACCATTTTTGTAGCAGGTTCTTCAAATTAATGTTGGTGTACTCTATCCCAATGGGCGTTGCATATAGCCTCCAAATCTTCTTTACGTGTTCACCTGCATAAAAATATGTTCTGCACTTTCCAGAGTGGTAGGAATATTATTGTTAGTGCAACAATAGCAAGTGGGTGATAATGGAATACCAAGCCTTGCAAACTTGGCACTTGTAGGAAGTCTGTTATTAATGGCTCTCCATGTTAAGAAGGACATTTTGAAAGGGATGTCTTTATGCCATATTTTGTTAAAATCTATGATTTCAATACCCTTGTGCCTACAAATATTCCATGCCGATGTCACAGTGAAATTGCCCGCACTAGTAGGGGACCAGACAGGTTTATCTTGTTCTTCATTGTTCAGATTCAGCCCCAAGCCTGTGATCATGACCTTAATCTGATTGGGAAGTTGGTTCTGCAAAATGCTCCAGTTCCACTTTCCATTTCTGAGGATTTCTTTAACCATGATATTATGGACACTAAAACCAGTAGGGAGGAGTTTGTATAGGGGTCCAATTTGGGACCAATTATCACACCAAAAATTTACCTCATCTCTGCCCAAGATCCGTTTGATTTCATTTTCTGCTATCTCCCTAATGTTACACATATGTTTCCACCAAGTAGATTGTCCTTTCCTCCAGGTAGCTAGAGCAGGATAGGTATTTTGGAAGTACTTGTGTTTCACAAACTCAATCGACAAAGAGTTACTGGTTCTAAGGTTCCACCATTACTTGTACGAGAAAGCATTGCAGACGTCGCCAATCCTTCTTATATTGATCCATCCTTCTTCAAAAGGGAGATAGAGGGTTCTCCAAGCAATCCAATGATGTTTACCACCCTCCTCTTTGCTAGACCAAAAAAATCTAGCTAAATATAGCTCAAGAGTGCCTTTGGTGGGTTGTAATGCAACAAGAAGATGGGTGGGGATGGCTAAGAGGACATGCTTGATGAGAACAACTCTTCCCCCAGTCGAAAGCAATTTGTTATGCCACCCTTTGATTCTGTTAATGATGTTCTTGACTAACTCATTGAAGTGACTAGTCTTTTTCTTCCCACTGATAAGAGGGCACCCAAGATATTTTATGGGAATTCCTGATGATTCATACATGTAATGAGCTTTATCTTGGCAATAAAATTTTGTTTAGCATTATTAGCTACAGAGAAACAACTTTTGTTCTTGTTAATCAATTGACCAGAAGTATTCTCATAGATGTGGAGGGTTCTAAGGAACATCTCAAGAGTTTCTTTACTCCCATTGCAAAACAAAATTGTATCATCTGCAAAGGAGAGATGATTTACCTGGGGTCCATTCTAGTTCATATAGAAGCTTTTGTAACCCCTTCTTCTTGGTAGATCATTAAGCATTTAAGATAATAATTCAGAGGAAAGTACAAAAAGTGAGGGGGAGAGGGGATCACCTTGTCTAAGCCTTTACCTGATTTGGAGAAGCCTTGTCTATCTCCATTGACAATAATAGAATACCAGTTATTGGATATGTACCTGTAGATCAAATCAATCCAAATTTCACAGAAACCCATTTTCCTAACTACCATACATAGATAGGTCCATGAGACCCTATCATATGCCTTGGTCATATCTAATTTAATGACCACATTGCCTCCTCTATTAGGTTTTTTGATGTCATCAATGATTTCCTGGGCCAAGAGGATGTTTTCAGAGATTGCTCTACCCTTTATAAATCCAGATTGATTATTGGATATAATCTTAGGGAGGATGGACTGAGTCTGCTATTCAAGATTTTGGATATGATTTTGCTTGTCACATTGCAAAGGCTAATTGGTCTGAGGTTTGTGAAGTACTGGGGGGATTCCACTTTAAGTATCATGACTAAACATGTGTGAGTGTAGAATTTGGTGAGCTCAGCACCTCCAATGAAGGTTTTGATAGCCATATGCAGGTCTTCTTGGATAATGCTCCAAGCACTTTGAAAAAATTCCCCACTGTACCCATCTGGACCTGGAGCACTATCTGGATCAATGTAGAATGTTGCTTCTTAGACCTCCTGGATTGAGGGGCTAGCAATAAGCATTTCATTGTCTTGCTCAGTGATTTTGGTTCTTAGTTGACTGGTGGCCTCTAAGTTCTATCTTTGCTGCTCCGAGAAGAAAGTTTTCTGGAAATATTGTACTACTGCTTCTGAGATCGCTTTTTTCCCCTCAATCCATTGATGTTGCTAATCCATGATTTTGTTGATAGTAAGCCTTTTCCTTCTATTACTCAACACCCCATGAAAGTAAGCAGTGTTAGCATCTCCTTCCTCTAGCCATTTGATTCTTGTTTTTTGCCTTAAGACATTCTCCTATACTTTTAAGAATTTAGTGTATTCAGCTCTAGCCCTTCATAAGGCCATCCTATTTTCCACACCGTTGTCATGGATACTCTTTTCTTCTAATAGAATAATTTCTTGTTCCCATTTCTTAGGTTCTTCGTAGATGTCTCCGAAGGCTTCTCTGGACCAATCACTTAGGGCCTTGGCAGTTCTTTTGAGCTTCTATTGAAGTGTATATAGAGGGTTTCCAATGACCTTTTCTTCCCAACTCGTACGTACTACCTGCAAAAAGTCTTGGTGATTAGTCCACACATTAAGAAATTTAAAGTATTTAATGTTGTTAGTTTGATCATTAGAGAGCTTAATGAGCAAATGAGCATGATCAGAGCAGGCCCTTGACATGTGTGTCACATAGGTGCCCTGATAGTTATCAAACCATTGAGAGTTATACAACAATCTATCCAATCATTTCCATATAGTGTCTGGAGGGTCCCTATGGTCACACCATGTAATAGTTGGGCCAGAGAAACCTGCATCTAGTAAGCCACAATCATCAATACAAGAAATAAAGTCTAACTTATTATTTAAATTAAAGGGTCTCCCTCCCAATTTTTCCTCTGCACAGGTGATCGAGTTGAAATCTCCAACTACACCCCATGGTGCATGTATTATTGTTGCAGTATTCTTTAGATCATCCCAGAGCTCCATCCTTTCATGTTCTGTACACTTAGCATACACAATTGTTAAGTAAAAGTCAGTAGGACTGTTTTGAGAGGAAATTTTACATAAAACCTGTTGTTCTTTGTTCTGCACCAGGTTAACATTCACTTGGTCAGACCAAAAGATCCAAATTTTATTATTGATATTCTTGAAACAGTAGTTGTAACCAAGCTTTCTCCTAAAAACATCAATCTTTTCAGGGCCGACCATTGGTTCCTGTAGAATGATCATTCGGAGATTGTATTGTTGTTTCATAAAGTTGAGTCTCTCAAGGGATCCCATGGATCCTATCCCCTAATATTCCAAGATATTATGTTAAACATCATAAACATTAGATTTATAAATCTTAGTAGGTTCTTGAGTTTTGCTTTTTTCTCTTTGACTTAAAGAGATATCGGCACTCCCTTTGCTTTCGTAAATCCCTCTTGGGGAGAGGTTGTTGTAGAAAGTAACAACTTGTTGGACTTGTCGTGTTTTATTGTAATCCATAAAGTCTATTGTTTTGTCATAACCCCTGGCTATGTCATCATCTGATTTGCTGCCTTCAATGCCAACTTGTGTCATTTCCAGGTCTTCATCCCAGGTGTTGTTTTGATTCTCTACTGCCTTATCTCCCGGGTCAAGTATTTGAATGCTCACACTATTGTTTTGTTTGTAGGAGTTCAGTTTTTTCTCCTTAACCTTGTTCCCAACAATTTTATCTGCCAGGTCTGGGTCCAGGCCAAAATTTGGTTTCACTACTTCTCCATCCTTTCCCTATGGGTTGTTTCCTTCATTTTCGTAGGTTATTTCCACATCTTTGGGGAGGGTCACCTTGGCAGTGGGCTTTCTTTTCCTGCTACTTTCCCTGGTAGTGTTCACGTTCATATTTATTTGAGATTCTGCATCCCTTTGTTGTTCCTCCTGGAGTTTGGACGAGTCTGCTATTTTAAGATTCTTATTTTTTCTTGTTCCCATTCTTTCCTTTTGGACTTTGGCTTTATGCTGCTTTGCTATCTCCCTTTTGTTATTTATGCTTTTGATGTGATCTCTGATTGTGTTGATGAGAGTTTGCTCTCCTTCTATCTGAGGTTCACTGATCTCCATACCATCATTTTCTTCTTTATGTACCTGTAAGCTCCTCCATCTGTTGGTGCAAATGGTTGTGTTGAGGATCTTTGTAGTTTTGACTTATTTTGTTGCTACCATTTCCTTTTCCTTTCTTCCTTTCTACTACCTGCCATCCTTCGTCTTCATTTTGGATTTTCTCTATTTCAGAAATAGTTGTTTGGTGATTGGGTGCAACCTCTTCAGCAGTCTTTGTTGGTTGTTGTCCGTCGTTTTGAGTCTGTCCTTGGCTTTCCTTCCTTTCAATATTGCCTTTTTTGTCACTTGCGACTTTCTTTGATTGATTTCTTTGTAACACTACTCTGCACTTATCATTTGTGTGACCCTGCGTTATGCAATGGCTGCAAAATTCTGGCAGGTCTTCATATTCCACCTTTTGAGTAAACATTTCTAAACCACCTTCTGCATTCCTAATCTCGACTACGACCTCCCTTATTCTAGGTTTGGCTAGGTCCAGTTCTACTCTAAGTTTAGCTGTTGTGGGTCTGCTTTTTGTAGATGTGGCTTTGTCCATGGTTAGTGGATGGCCAATAGGGTTCACAATTCTACATAAGGCATCCCATTCGAAGAATTGTAAGGAGAGATCTGGGAGAGTAATCCAGACAGGGGCTATGGAGTTTCTTTTTGCTGGTATAAAAAAGGGGGTCCATTTTTGGAGTTGCATAATACAATCTCCTTCAAGATGAATGTAGTTCCTCGAGGATAAGCTCTCATAATCCTCTTCGTATTCAACATCAATGAAAACATGTTTAAGATCAAATGCCCCAATTTTGACCGTACCTTTCAATTGAATTATATTGTTGAATTCTGCTCTTATGACGTCAATTACAAGTCGTGTCCTTGAGAATTTTCCAATTATGGTCCATCTACAGGTATCTGTGAGGATGTCGTCTTCTTCCTTTGTGAAGATGACCACTGGTTTACCTTGAACTATTTCATGAGCCCTATGAGGAAGTTTGATCCTCAATTTCTTGTGGTTTTGGTTTCGTATAGCTGCTGTATAATTTTGTTTGAATGTTTCGGGTCCATTGTTCTTTTGGGCTGGCTGATTCTCCTCAACATTCTGATTTGGGTTTTGAGAGTTGGTAATTTGAGTTTGGGGGTGCTTGTCTTTGGATTGGGTTTTCGTCTTACTCTGATCTGGCGGGGCTGGTGGAAGGGCGGGGAAATGGGAGGAGTACTCCTCCGTTAGGCTCATTCTTCGGCGGTGGTGGGCTGGCTAGCTAGCCGTTGCCTACCCAAATGTTAGCGTTAATTTCAGACAGAGGTCAGAGAAAGATAGGTATAAACTCTACTACTTTAAACTTATTTTATTTGTTGGCACTTCTCTTTATGGGTGGTCATTAGTTGGGTCTCTTGAGTCTTGACTCAACTAATGCACTGCTTTGGTTCCCTTTCACTTTGGTAAGTTGGCTTGTGATTTTGGGACCCACAAATTAGCACTTGCCTTATCATTTATGATAGCAGAAATGTAAGCTTTTCTGATCCAAAGAGGAAAATAGATAAGTTTAATTAGAAGAGGGCTAGCTCATACCGAATACAACTAATCTTTGATCAATGAGTTAAAAGTTGTACACCTTTCGTACGTTCTGAATTCTGATAAGTAACTTAAGTACATACCATGAGGAGTTGTACTTCCCATACTTGTTTTGCGTACTTTTAGTATCTTGTTCCAATCATGAACCTGATTCTCATATTCTTGTTCCACATCATGTCAATTTTTATGTTTGTATTTTTACTAATTCTTGTTGTCTGATTATCTACTAATATGGAGCAGGTCATAGGAGATGATGGTGAATCTGGTGGGGATCGACACGCTTCAATCTTTGTTATTGGCAGACAGTTATTTGTTGCCATGTTGATGTTAGATACTTGGCAATATTTTATGCATCAGTACATGCACCAAAACAAGTTCTTGTACAAACATATCCATGCTCAACATCACCAGTTAATTGTTCCGTATGCATTTGGAGCTTTGTACAACCACCCTTTAGAGGGTCTGATTCTTGACACAATCGGCGGGGCTCTAGCTTTCCTCGTCTCTGGCATGTCACCACGTACCTCCATCTTCTTTTTCTCATTTGTTACGATCAAGACGGTTGATGATCATTGCGGACTATGGTTGCCCGGAAATCTCTTTCATATCTTCTTTAAAAACAACTCCGCTTACCATGATATCCATCACCAACTTTATGGGACCAAGTATAACTATTCACAGCCTTTCTTTGTGACGTGGGACAGGATACTTGGTACTTACTAAAGAAACAAGATAAGCTGCAGAAGAACTTTTTTTCCTTATTGCTGAAATGGAAATAAATATACACGATGGTCTAACTATTTCCTAAGCTAACTCCACAAAATGGGGAGATAATCCTAAGCCTAAACACTGTTAGAGACCTAGTCAAAATAGAAGAACAACAGTAAACTAATAGTAAAACTCAACAATAACTAATGACTAATAAGACCGTAATTAACTAATTCTATCTAACAGTTGTACAAAGCAACTTATGCGCTGATACGCCCCCCTCAAGGTAGGTAGTGTGCAACAACACCTAGCTTGAACGTGTGTCTGTCGAAGGCTGATTTGGAAAGGGACTTCGTTAGAGTATCTGCAAGTTGGTCTAAGGATTGTATATGGACAACTTGAACTTGCTTAAGCTGAACCTGATTGCGCACAAAATGGAAATCCACCGCAATGTGTTTCATGCGACTGTGAAAAATAGGATTTGCACATAAATACGTCACACCAACATTGTCATAGTAGATAGTTGGTACTTTTTGAAATTTAAGTCACAGTTCTGCAAGAAGATTTGTGACCCAATTTGTTTCCGTAAGAGCACTTGTAACTGCCCGATATTCAGCTTCAGTGGAAGAACGAGCAATCGTTCTTTGCTTTTTGGAGGACCAACTCACAGGATTTTGTCCAATAGTAGAAGCTCGATCATTGACATCTCCAACCCAATCCGCATCAGAGTACATATGTAAAGAGAAATCATTATGGCGCATTAACCGTAAGCCAAGATGAGCAGTCCCTTGAAGATACCTTAGTACCCGTTTGACAATTTTCCAGTGGATCTTGGAGGAGTTTGCATAAATTGTGACAGTTTATTTACTGCAAAACAAATGTCTGGATGAGTGAAAGACAAATATTGGAGCTTCCCTATCACCCTCATGTATCTAGTTGCATCAACTAATAATCCACCATCATTGACCTTGAGTACTTCAGTAGTACTCATTGGAGTTTTAGCAAGTTTGCAATCAGCCATGTTCTCCTCACGCAATATATCACGTTTATAGGTACTTTGAGTCATAATAATACCATCCACACTTCTAATGACTTCAATACCTAAAAAGTAGGTGAGAGCTTCAAGATCTTTAACTCTAGCTGCAAGGGAAGAAATAACTTGATTAACAACTGAAGTATTGTTGCCAGTAATAATAATGTCATCCACATATACCAGTAGGTACGCTATGGCATGAGAATGATGACGAACAAAGAGGGAGTTGTCTGACTCAGATTTTATGAAGCCTAATAGGAGCAAATGATTCTTGAGTTCAGTGTAGCATGCTCGAGGAGCTTGTTTGAGTCTATAAATAGCTTTATGAAGACGACAAATATGGGTTGGACAAGTCTTGTCTTCAAATCCCCGAGGTTGTTCCATATAAACCTCTTCATACAAACGTCCTTGAAGAAATGCATTATTAACGTCAAGTTGACGCAGAGGCCAATCAAATTTGGTTGTAATAGAGAGGACCACACGAATAGTAGTTGGTTTGACTACTGGGCTAAACGTGTCATGAAAATCAACACCGGGACGTTGGGTAAATCCCTTTGTAACCAATCTGGCTTTATAACGATCAATAGAACCATCAACCTTTCGCATTATTTTGTACAACCATTTACAAGAAATGACATTTTTAGATAGATCAGGAGGTACTAATTCCCATGTGTGGTTTTTACGCAGTGCATCAAATTCAGCTTGCATAGCATTCTACCACTCTATGTGTTTGCTTGCTTGGTTGAAGGTGCTGGGAGTGAATATAGGTGGGAGGTGAGCCATGTAATCAAAAATTGGTTTTGGTTTATGGATATTGTGTTGTGAGCGGGTAACAACTCGATTTGGAGGCAAAGGGGAAGGGTGTGGTTCGAACAAGGTTGGGGCAGAGATGTTCGTTGTTGCCGCTGGAGTGGAGCGACGAGAGTACACGAACCGAATAAGAGGTTTTGCGATGGTGGATGGGATGTTGAGGGTAGTTGAGTTGATGGAATTGAGGACGACAGAGGATAAGATTGGGCATCAGGAAGAGAAGAAAGTGGAGGAGAAAAAGTTGGAAAAGTACCTGGTATCGCAGACTGTTGGAGCGTAGCCGGATGAGACAGTATCATGCATGTGCCGGATGGTATCTGCATTGGTCAGAATAATAGGAGGCGGTAAATCTATACAAGGCACAAGAGAAATCATAGGAGAGATGTCTTGGTTGGCGAAGGAAAAGCTCATGATCCAATAGCTTTTCGTAGAGTTCTTCATAAGAAATAGTGGAGTCACGAGCACGAATCGCAGCAGAGATCTCACGGAACTCTAGACCCAAACCACTCAGGATCTTAACAATAAGTTCTGAGTTGGTAATGTTAGAACAAAAATACTCAAGAAACTGATTTGAAGAATAAAAATTGAGTGAACTTATGAAATTCCAGCTATATATTAATTTGCATAAGATCTGAATTTATACAAGGAAAAACCTAACCATTTCCTATCTAGTAGCCACTAACAACCATAAAAGGGGCCACTAACAGCCATTAAAGGGGCCACTAACTTCAGAAAGTTGAGCAACTAAAGTTGACTAAGTCTAGCTAAAAAATAGGAAGCACTAAACTAAAATAAGTAAAAAAGAGTAAAAAAACAGTAAAAATAATAAGCTGGAAAAAATGCCAATTGTCTAACACTCCTCCTTGGCATTTTTGTGGCAAACACCAACTCGTTGCCTCAGATCTTCAAACCTTTCCTTTGGCAATGACTTGGTGAAAATGTCAGCTAGCTGGTTCTCAGATGAACAATGAACAAGCAACACTTCATTAGATGGAAACTGCTGAACTGTTGTCACACATGATCTTGGTAGCTTTTGTTTGTTCATAGCCCAAGTCCTTCAACATGTTCCTTAGCCAGATTAGCTTGATTCACAGTAGATGCAGCAGCTATGTACTCAGCTTCTACTGTTGGTTGAGTTGTAGTTTCTTGTTTCCTAGAGCTCCAACTAAACCAACTTGTCCCCAAACAAAAAAGATATCTAGAGGTGATTCTGGAATCATCAACTCCGCCACCCCAATCACTATCAGAGTACCCGATCAGGTTCATGGTTACTTCAGCAGATGTTGGGAAAAAAGTTCCAAACTTGCTGGTTCCTTTAATATACCTTAACACTCTTTTAGCCGTTGTGAAGTGTGTGTCTCTAGGCGAATGCATGAACCTAGAGAGCAAACTTACAACAAATAGAATGTCAGGTCTGCTTGCGGTTAGATATAGAAGATTGCCAATTAAGCTTCTATACATACTATCATCCACTTTTTTGGAATCCTCATCCTTGCCAAGCTTCACACCAGTAGAGATTGGAGTACTCACAGGTTTGCAGTCTTGCATTTTGAACCTGTTTAGAATATCCGAAATGTATTTCTGCTGGCATATGAAAATTCCATCACTGGACTGCAACACTTCCATGCCAAGAAAGTACTTCATGACTCCAAGATCAGTCATTTCAAAGATTTTCTCCATCTCATCCTTGAACCTTTGGATTAGTTCAATTTTGCTTCCTGTCATAAGCATGTCATCCACATAAATTGAGACAATTAAGGACTCACCTGCAGTGACTTTCACATACAGAGTAGCTTCACTTTGACTTCTACTAAAGCCAAGTTGGATGAGATGATTGTCCATCCTCTCATACCATGCCCTTGGGGATTGTTTTAGGCCATACAAGGCCTTCGTTAAGAGATAAACTTGATCCTCTTTTCTAGGAATTGAGAAACCATCAGGTTGCTCTACATAGATCTCTTCAGCAAGCAAACCATTCAAAAAAAGCCGATTTGACATCAAGTTGATGAATCTGCCAGGAGCTATGAGATGCAAATGCAAGAATAAGCTTGATTGTGTCATACCTTGCTACAGGAGCAAATGTTTCCTAGTAATCCACACCATATTGTTGTGCGTATCCCTTCACCACCAATCTAGCCTTATGTTTGCAAATTGTTCCATCAGGATTGAGTTTTGTCTTGAAAATCCATTTTACACCAATCACCTTGCAATTTCTAGGTCTATCAACAAGTTGCCAGGTTTCGTTCTTCTTGATCACGTCTAGTTCATCTTGCATAGCTCTCCTCCATGCCTGAGAGTCTTGTGCTTCAACATAGCTTGTTGGTTCAGAGGTAACCAAGTTACATCGCTGATAGACATCTTTTAAGGATCGAGTTCCCCTCACTGGTACATCATCCACTAGTTCATCTTCTGAAAGTTGAGGCTGCTCTTTTGAAAATAAATCAGAATAAGAGGTCTTCTAATTTTTCCAATCCCAACCAGCTGCTTCATCAAACTTCACTTCTCGGCTGAGAATTAGTTTTTCTGATCTCAAACAGAAAATCTTGTAACCTTTGGATGAACTATAGCCCATAAATATGCCTTTATGAGCCTTGTTGTCCATCTTAGTCCTCTTTGTTTTTTGAACTCGATAATAACATTTACACCCAAAGATTCTGAGATGGTGTACTGATGGTTTGTTCCCACATCAAGCTTCATATGGAGTCATGTCCTGCAAGGCCTTAGTAGGCAATCTGTTCAGCAAATATACAGAGGTATTGATTGCCTCCGCCAAAAACTGATTTGGGATCTTTCTTTCGAGCAAAAGACATCTGGCCATCTCCATTATTGTCCTGTTCTTCCTTTCAGACACGCCATTTTGTTGAGGAGTGTATGGTAATGTCAATTGACATTCAATACCTGTGCTATTACAAAACTCCACAAACTAAAAAGAAGTATGTTCTCCTCCATTGTCAGACCTTAAAGCCTTAATACTAAGATTACATTGATTTTCTACTAAAGCTTTAAATTGTTTAAAAACATCAAAGACTTCACTCTTCAGTCTAATGAAATAAACCCAACACATTCTGGTGTAGTCATCAATAAAGAGGAGAAAGTATTTGTTACCACTCAATGAATCTGTTTTTATTGGGCCGCAAACATCCGTATGAATGAGCTGAAGTTTCTGGTTAGCTCTCCATACTTGATTTGCTTGAAATGGCAATTTTGTTTGCTTTCCCTGTTGGCAAGTTTCACAAACTTGAGCATTAGAAAGAAATTCAGGCATATTTTCCACTAGCTCCTTCTTTTTCATCTCTGCGATGCTTCTCAGATTGAAGTGACCAAACCTTTTGTGCCATAAGTTTGTACATGTTTGTGAAGTAATAGTGTAAGCCTGCTCAGTTATTTTCTCCCAATCAACTGAAAACATTATGTTGCTCATCTTGACATAAAATAATTCTACTCTAGAAGGGTCAGAAACAACACATTCATGATTCTTAAAATGCAGAGAATAATTATTTTCAAGCATTTGTCCAACACTCAACAAATTTTGACTCATATTAGGTGTGTACAAAATATCAGGAATAGTTTTGATACCTGATATTATTGAGATAGACATTGTACCTCTACCTTTGACTTCTACTGCCTCACCGTTTCCCACTTTTACTTTAGATTTGTAAGTATCATTGAGGAATTTAAACATTTCAGCATCATTGCACAAGTGATGTGTGCAACCACTGTCAAGAATCCATGAATCAAAGGATTCATTGATTGAAAAATATGAAACTGCAAAGAGTTGATCCTCATGTGCATCCGCAGCTTCTGCTACTTGTGCTTGCAAAGAACCAGAGGCATTTGCTCTTGATTTGCAGACCTTGGATATGTGCCCCGTCTGCTTACAGTTGCCGCATATAGCATCGACTCTCCACCAACAATACTTCTCCAGATGTGTAGTTCTTTTACAATATTTGCACAGAGGGAACTTCTTCTTCACATCTCCACTATTGTTTCCTCCATCATGCTTGACCTTATTATTTTGGTTGACCTGTTGCTTTCCTTTACCAAATATTTGTTTTTGTACAGAGACAGCTCCTTCAGTGAACTTGTCGCGTCTCATAGTCCTCATTTGCTCTTGTGCTTAAAGAGCACCCATTAGTTCACCTAATGAAAGTTTACCCAGGTCCTTGGATTTTTCAAGAGAGGAAATCTTAGATTCAAACCTCTCAGGAAGAGTCACAAGAACTTTCTCCACAATTCGTTTGTCTGTAAATTCTTCACCAAGAAGTCTAATGTTATTACCAATTAAGGAGATTCGATCAGCATACTTACTGATTGTTTCATCGTCCTGCATATTCAAGCACTCGAACTCTCTTTTCAGGTTCAACACTTGCATTTGACGTGTTCTATCGCTGCCTTGATATTCTTCTTTCAACCTATCCCAAGCCTCTTTTGCTGTTTTGCAAGCCATGATTCTGTAAAACACAGAATCTGCCACAGCATTCTACATAAGCAACTTGGCTTTAGATTTCTTTGTCTTCTCTTCGTTGTTGGATTTGATTTGAGCCAAGGTAGGATTTTCTGGTAGAGCAGCAAGTGGTTTATCTTCCGTCACAGTTTCCCAAAGTTCATAGGCTTCCAGAAAGCTTGCATCTTCACAGACCAGATTTGGTAATTTTCACTGGTGAAAGTGAATGGTGGATTTAAAGGTAGGTTGTTGGATGCCATTTGTGTTGTAGGTTAAAACTCTTTGGTCCTGTAAGATCAACTAGAGGCTCTGATGCCACTGTTAGAACAAAAATACTCAAGAAACTGATTTGAAGAATAAAAATTGAGTGAACTTATGAAATTCCAGCTATATATTAATTTGCATAAGATCTGAATTTATACAAGGAAAAACCTAACCATTTCCTATCTGGTAGCCATTAACAACCATAAAAGGGGCCACTAACAGCCATTAAAGGGGCCACTGACTTCAGAAAG
Source organism: Solanum stenotomum (assembly GCF_019186545.1). Classification (NCBI taxonomy): domain Eukaryota; kingdom Viridiplantae; phylum Streptophyta; class Magnoliopsida; order Solanales; family Solanaceae; genus Solanum; species Solanum stenotomum. The sequence goes on along the minus strand of NC_064285.1, from coordinate 30,215,008 downwards.
TTGAACAACTAAAGTTGACTAAGTCTAGCTAGAAAATAGGAAGCACTAAACTGGAATAAGTAAAAAACAGTAAAAATAATAAGCTGGAAAAAATGCCAATTGTCTAACAGGTAATTGGGGCACCAGCTGTAGATAGTTCGTCAGAAATAGAGCGAATATGTTGCAAATATTCGGTGACTGGTTGGAAGTCTTTCGTCAGGCGCGTAAGGCGATCACACAAACTAAAAATGCGAGTTTGGGACTTATTCGCATAGGCTGTGTGCAATGCATCCCAGGTAGTTTTTGCCATATTAGTAGTTGCAACAATGGTAGCAATTGTGGGATCAACAGATGCCATAAGGGCGTTTTGAATAAGTTGGTCTTGGCGAAACCAAAGAGAAAACACAGGATTGGCACTAGGGACTGTGCCAGTAGTGATCGTGCGAGAAGGGGAGGGAGCATGTAACATCCGGCAATTTGCAATAACTATGAAGAGGCTTAAAAAAATTTGGAAATAGTCATTTTGGAAGGGATTCAAAAATCTGGAAAAAAATTTGGTCAAGTACGGGAAAAAAATGAGTTTTTGGCAAACTTTGAGCAGTCATAACTCCTATATCAGGATGATTTAGGTGTAGTTCCAGTTATGTTTGCGAAGCTCGTGGAATGATCTTTCCAATGCCGCTGAGTTTGCACGATTCCGAGTTCGTATGAGTGAGTTATGCCCTTTGGAAGTTGGGCTGTTGGCACAGGGCAGTTCATCCGAAAATTTTAAGGGTATTTTGGTCTTTTCCCTAACCAATTCTTTTGGTTATTTAAAGGGTCCAAGATGATTTTTATATCAGTTTTGATTTTTTTAAAAGAGTGAAAGTGAGGGTTAGGGCTTTGAGAGAGAAGAGGAGAAGGAGAAGAAGAAGCAAGGTTCGTGGAGATCGTCATGGATTTCGTCGGGGGTGATCCCTATTAAGGTATGTGAGTTCATAGTGTTGGGTTGGTTCTTTCCCCCACACGCCAAACTCGTTTTATTTTCGAAAAAAAAAGATTGGTTGTGTTTGTTGAAGTTTGTGGTTGTGGTTGTTGAAGTTGTGGTTTTGTTGTTGAAGTTTCTTGTTGACTTGGGACATGTTTTTGGTTGTGTTTGTGAGTTGAAATCTATTGTATGTTGAGGGGTTTATGATTCTAAGTGTTTGGGGCTGGATCCATTGAAGTTAAGGAGGTTTAGAGTTGGAAAAAGGAAGGAGAAAAGTCGAGTTTTTGGGGAAAAGGGCTGGGGCGTCGCGCCAGTCAGCGCGCCCCAACAGGGGCTCTGAAGCCCAGCCCTTGGGGCAGCGCACCTAGCAGAGCGCCAGCAGGCCCCTTCTGAAGTTGTAGGGCTGGCGCCCCGCGCCTCTCAGAGCGCCAAGGACACCAACCTTTCCCTTTCATTCCCTACTTTCTTATGCATGTTCCTTGGCATTGTACCTATGTTTCATAGTTGTTTCCAACACTCCAAAGTACGTCTAAACGTCAAGAACTCATTCATAAACATGTGATCATATACCTTGAATCCATAATCCAATTCAAGGCGAGTTAGGATCAAAGTCAAGTGAAGTTAGAAGTCAAGTGAAGTTAGAGCCAAGCTTAGAAGTTAAGAAGTAAGTCAAAGCAAGTCTTCAAAGTTTTCAAGAGTCTTTATTGAACGTTTTAATTTCATTTTAAGGTTCAAGTTTCAAGTCAAGCAAAGAGTATAGAGTTTTAAGCTAAGTAAAGAGTCTCAAGTTTCAAAGTCAAGTAAAGAGTATCGAGTTTCAGTTAAGTCAAGAGTTTCCAGTTAAGTCAAGAGTCAAGAGTTGAGTTCATTTCTCAAAAGCTATTAGGGAACTAAGTATTCCCAAAGAAGTTTATAAACGTTTTTACATTCGAGTAAGAGGGGAAACATGTTTTCCAAAAGAGCCTTTGGGCTAAGTTTTGAGTAATTATCTCAACTAAAGAAATATGTGTTTAAAACACTTAAGAGCTAAAGTATTTTTGGGAGTAGTCTTGAGCACCGAATTGGGGACACGAGTTCATATTAACTCAACTCTCCATAAGAACCATGTAGCCAACATGGGATTTAACGGGTCATACTTTTTAGATGAGCACGTAAAGTTAAGCTAGTGGATCCACTTGGTAAAGTTAGCTTCCTATATCACGGCAAGGTATAGGATGGTCCTTGGGCAACGTGAGGTAAAATGTTGCATCACCACTTAGTTTCATAGTGGTGGTTGCCGGTTAGAGAAACTCCCACAGCAGTAGAAAGTGCATGGTTCCTCGAGGAGTTCTGCTTAGTATGGATGAGGGTATGAGACTTCGTTCATGCATTGCACAAGTAGACTTTGAGAGGAAGCATGGTATTTTATGATATCATAAATATGATTTTGACGTCATGTTTTAAATAGTCTTACAAAGCTTTATATATATTGCATGTGTCTTATTGCTTTATATTGAGTTCAGTTATTCATGAGTTGAACAGAGCCAAGGTAAGTTCTCTTTTGTATCCCTTTCAAGCTTAAGTTGTTGTTTAGCGGTCCAGCTCGCATACTCGTACATTCCATGTACTGATGCCAGTTGGCCTGCATCTTATTATGATGCAGACGCAGGTACCCAGGATCAGCATCCAGCACGCCGTTGATCCAGTTGAGCACTCCAGAGTCAGTGGTGAGCCTCCTTGCATTCCGGAGGACTCGGTTATTTTGTTCTCTTAGTTTTACTTTATTAGGATGTTGTGGGGTCTGTCCCAACATCCATCCCAGTATTATAGAGGCTTCATAGATAGTCAGTCAGTTAGTATTGAGTCTCTCATCTATGTATATATATAAATATTCTATTTTGAGACTCGAGTTGCCTTTTGGCCTGATTTTATCAGTTGGGTTGTTTTATGACCTTTCATTGCATGAAGTTATTCTATTGAGTTAGGTTTCCGTTGAGTTAAGAAAGTCAGGCCAAGGGTTTGCTTGGGGCCAACAATGGTCTTCGAGTGCCGGTCCCGCCCAGGGTGTAGGCTCGGGGCGTGACAGAGCAGACCCATCAAGATGGCCATATAGATCATGACCATGCATAAGCATCGAGAATTGCGCCTTCCACGTTGAAAAGTTTTGGCTCCTAAGTAATTTGATAGGAAATTGGGAAGCCGGATTAAATTGAACGATTATCACTCCGATGTTTGTATCTGCGGTGACAACTTGAGAAGTGTCGCCCATTTGTGGAGGGTGGGAGAGAAAAAAATATAGGATCTTACTCGTTAGAGTTTATTGTGGCTCTTGATACCATAAAGAAAAAAGATAAGCTGCAGAAAAACCTTTTTTCCTTATTGCTGAAATGGAAATAAATATACACGATGGTCTAACTATTTCCTAAGTTAACTCCACAAAATGGGGAGATAATCCTAAGCCTAAACACTATTAGAGACCTAGTCAAAATACAAGAGCAGCAGTAAACTAATAGTAAAACTCAACAGTAACTAATGACTAATAAGACCGTAATTAACTAATTCTATCTAACAGTTGTACAAAGCAACTTATGCGCTGATACTTACATGCCATATGAACTTGAGAGGAGACCTGAAGGAGGTTTTGAAGCTAAGCCTATTAAAGATTGCAAGGAACATTGACAATACTGTTAGTACATGTTTGTCATAGAGTATGTACCACTGCAATTTTTGCCTTATTCGAATGCTTAGTTACTCATTTAATTTGTATAGAGTATATAGTTAAAGGGTTCTGCATATATTGTTGTATAACTGGTGTTGGTTTCGAGGTTTGAGAAAGGAATAGGGTCAAATAATAGTTTCCTTTTTAAACATTGTCTCAGATCTGATATCTGGTATATTCAACTGCAGGCACAGATAAAAGATTACTGAACTACATTGTGTGCCTTGAATTCTTTAGTTCCAAGCCTATGGACATGTACTGTGACTTTCTCATTGTTCTTTTTTGTGGGCTGTTATTGATGGTGTCGAGCTCATCTCGACCATTTTACTGGGTATCAGGTATCTTTGTTTAGAGGCACATAGATAGATGGGAAGAAATCTCTTAGTATTTTTCGCTTTTCTTGTTTTCACCTGCTTCATTGATTGACCGCTAGGCCATACTCTCGGGTGCTACATTCTCATTTCTCTAACATGTAGCAGAGTGGCATCACAACATTTTGGTGAACTCATAAGTAAATAGAAAAGGGTGAAACCATTCACTTCAGGATCCGTAAAATCTAATGACTAACATCAAACCTCAAGGACTTAAATGAATAACTTGTTCAATAGTTACATTGTGAGATGTATTTAGTTTACAATGAATGCAACAGCCGTTGGACATTTTACAGAATCTTTATTTAACGAAATAACTCATATAGAAATTACATGTGATATTCGAAATAGCTCCAGCTACAAACTCTGGATACCGTGTTAAAGAATAACTCAATGGACATTTTTTGAGTTGAATTTGAACGGATTACAATGGGTTGAACTCAGATTTAATGATCCATCAAAACTTTACTACAGTTAATGTTTGTGTGTGTGTCATGAAATGGTATCACAGTAAGCAAAATGTCTAAAGCACATTTGTGTTGACAAGTTGGGACTACAACATTGTCATTATTTGGAAATCCATCATGGTTGAGTTCACCAGAGCTCAGCATTTTGTTAGAGCATGCCACGCTTTCTCAGTTTCTCCACAACTAATTGAACTTCATCAGCATCCACATCTCCGGTCACAGTAAGTTTCTTCTCTTTCATATCAGTTGAAATTGATTCTATCCTTTCATATCGAAAAGACAAAAAAGATGAATCTATCTATTCGGTGTACTCAAAAAAAGGAAAGAAAAAAAAAAGTAGTACCTGGAAGAACAACTAATCTATTAAATGCCTTGGGTATGTCCTTTTCTGCAAGAAAACCAAGAGAAAAACCCAAATGTAAAACGAGGCCACCAGGTAAAGATAACAGAGAAAACAGTTCATAAAATTTAGGCTATTTCTGATTCATCAAAATCATGCAGAATAAAGTTTTTTAAAAACATAACTCCTCCTAAATTTGAGATAATTGCTCAAAAGGTTCGAGAAAATACTCAAAAACTCCTCATGAACTCATTTAGAAATCAAGGTTTCTTCTTGTTTTAAATGTAAAAGTGTTACATACTTGAGAATACTTAGTTCCCTTATACTCATTTTGAAACATGAAACTCAACTCTCCTCATTCTCTTACTCATTAACTCAAGTTTTAAAACAAGTTTTTGAAGATTGTAAAAGACTTCTCAAGATAACTCAAAAATATTTTCTCGAACTTTACTGTAAATCTTTACTTTGATTTGAAATGAAGATTTAAGAGCTATGCTTAGAATGTAGGATCTCTCAATGATTTAGGAAGGTTTAGATAGTTGACCATAAGAAACGATCGAAGACACAAATTGAAGAACACTGACGCGATGCTAAGGATTGTTGATACCCAATTTTGGACCTCCACAATAAAAATTAATCATTTCGAGTTTCTTCAATTTTAAACGATTTAAAATAATTAGTTTTATAAAATTTTGAAAAAATAAATGATAATAATAATAATAATAGTAATAATAATAATATAGTTTGCGAGATTTTTAAATAGTTTTGTCACTTCTCATAATTTTTAGATGATATATATGTTTTACATAATTATGTATACAATTAGTATATTTTATTATTCAAAAATCGTCTTAAAAAAAATGGGGGGGGAATATTATATTGTAAATATTAGGGATGGTTATAATTTTGAATTAATCAGTTTTATGAAATTCAAAATACTTTCAAGTTATTTTTAAAGTAATTTTATCATTTTTTAATAATAAATATGTATATTTTTTGCAATCACTTTATTTTATAAATATTTGAAAATCATCACAAAAGATTTTACATGTTAGTTAAATATTTTATTAATTTACTTTAAAGTTATAGTTATAATTTTGAGCTAATTAGTTTATAATTAAGTTAATTATTTTATTTTGTTAAGATTAAGAAGCTCATTAATCAATTTATATTAATTCGTCTTAATTAGCTTTTAGCCAAATCACCAAGTAAACTCAATTTGGCTAAATCCTTAATTCAATAGCTATAATTGCAATCAATTAGGCCAATTCTCAAATCGAGTCTAACCATTTATTTAATTTTAATTCCCTTTTTGCCTCCCTTCAAACTCATTTGTAAAATCAATTTTTGGGCCTTTCATTTTGAATTGCCAGACCCATCAGCCCATCT
>NC_064285.1:30201497-30204454 GCF_019186545.1 Solanum stenotomum | reverse complement strand
ATCAAAGCACATAATCCAGAAGAACCAGATCCGTTGAGACGATCGGATCAATTTGCAGGTCATGATTGGTGGATGTACCATAATCATTGCAACAAAACTGGAGGTTTAAAATTCTGGTATCCAAGACTTCAAGGGCTAAGAGAGGAAAATGTGCAGTGGTCGATAGAAAGTCTAGTGGTGACAAAACAAATGGTGATTCGAGCGGAAAAGACCCCTTACTTGATATTTGCCGGGTTAAGAGGGACTAGACCATATGCTCCCGGTCGAGTCCTTAGACAACTGGGAGGGAAACAGGAGATTCCCCAAATTGCGAACATGAAGAAATTTGCAACCGATCATGAAAATGGACGAGGCTCTTATGCTGAAGACATACGTAGAACATGGAAGACCCGAAGGGTATTAGGTGAGCCGGTACCAAACAGATTTCGTCCAGAATGTTCTAAGGATTACAAAGAATGGTTGAAGAAGAGCCTCGCCGGTACTATCGAGCCTGGTCCAAATGTTCCCCATATTATTGCAGATGTTGGGGCCAAGCATCAAATTCGACTTCATCGACTCCAGGAGAAGTATGACAAGAATGAGTTGGACCATCAACGTCGACATTCAGAGGACGCCAAAGTCATAGCTCAGTTGAAGCAGGAGCTACGAAGAGCCAGGCAATGTATGTCAAAACTAGATGATAGCATGGAGCAACAGCTTCAGTCGGTCGAAAGGTTCAGACATCAAGAAGGGGGGTGGTTGGCAAGAGATCACCTATGGGCGAACAGATATGCTATGTGGGAAGAGGTCAGCATCGCCAAGAGGGCCAGACTTGGTGAAGGATCAGGAGGAGCTTGAAGTTTGTTATCATCCCCTGCGTGGGATTGCTTTACTTGTACTTTGTTTTGTAATTTACTTTTCGAACTCATTTCCCAAATTTTTATGTTTGTCAAACATGTTGAATGTTATTAATGAAATATTTTGGGGATAATGAATTGGCTTAAAAAGACATATACATCCTTCAATTCGCTAGGCCTACCCTTGGCACAAAAAGGGTCACATGCATGTTTAGGATGCGATTTTGTCTGTTTACTTATGTGTTTTAACTGTTTCTGTGGTACGTTGCTTTGAATGAGGACATTTTTAGCCCACTCTTTTTCAAAAAAATTCTGAAATCTCTACAATACTAAATACAAGTCACTACTAAAATGTCCGACCAAAATTTCTTGAGTCTTGAGTTTCTCAACCAAAAATAAAATCCTACTATCAAATCCTAAAACATTACTCCATCATCTCAGGAAAGGTAAAATTACTGCTAAGATGGAAAAAGGGAAGGGCATCGACATAGAGCTAACTGAGGAGGATTTGAGGATGAAATTAAAGCGGCTCAGACGAGAGATCCAAGAAACCAAAAAAAGGAGAATAGAAGTAGAGTTTGCCACCGCAATCGCACGAACAGCAAATGCGGCACTAGACGTGGAATTAGCAGCAAAGATGACAAAATGTGTTGTTATAGACGAAGAGACAGTTGTTGTGCGGAAGAAGCGCGATGCCCTCAAAGAGATAACCGTGTTGTTTCAGAAGCCACGTGGAAAACACTCTTTCTTCAGCCAAGAGGCCACCAACAGTGATCCCAAAGGCGCTAGACCTGAAGCTACTGAAGAAGACACTGGGGAGGAAATTGTCTATAAGCCTCCTATTCAGGGAAAATGGAAGGAAGGGAATGAGAAAACCACCCTTGAAGCATATGAGTTTACCCCCGTGATTAATGCGACAATCAGAAAAAGAATGGCCTGAGTAGAGGCACATTTTATCTTTTAGGAGTTTTATTGTCTGCTTTTCACTTTCCTTGTAATCTTCAAGAAATGAATGAATGAAAATGAAATTTCCTTTTGTATTCGAACTACGTAGGGCCTGAATTCTCCTTAGGAGATACGTAGGCAGCCTTTCAAGGCCCGGCCCCTATCTTTTAAAAATTTTCTTTTTCCCTTCATTCTATAATAAAACATTGAGTTCAGATCAACAAATGCCCAGAGATGCAGCAAGAAGACCTTAGCTCAACGCAATTTAACCTTTCTGAGTCGCCAACCTCAACATAAAATCGAGCAAATTCCTGCTTGTTCAAAAGTCAGTCCCCATTATTCGTGGGTTAGCATGTTCTCAAACAAAGCAACTTTTATGTGTTTATCTGCTTTCTATGTGATACTTTGCATTATTTGTGCTAAATCAAAACTAACATATTTTTCCTTTGAGTTGTTTTTCTCAACAGGTAGTTAGAACTGGTCTGTGTCGATAAGCTGGCTGATCATCCTTATTTCACTAGATCTAAAGGTCCTACAGATTCCTTCCCCAATCAAAGTTCACAAAAGGGAAAGGAAGCAATGGGTGATAACAACGAAGAAACCAGCCTTACTGATGTCGTGATGGCTCAGCCCGCCCTTGCTGATCAGAATGAACTGATCCTGCAGTTGATGCAACAAATTGCCGAGATGAGGGTCGAGATGCAGAGAAAACACGATTTGCCTCCTCCGATTTTTGCTGTCAACACTCAACCAGACGGAAGACCTCCAGCTCAAATTCCCCCTCCTAATGTGGAGCAAGCTCAGAACCCACCTTTAAGTCCCGCTCGTAATCCCTCCATCATTGACCTTACCACCCAAAACCCCCATTACGCCTCAGTATCTTACCAAACACCACCCCCTCCTCAAAATACCAACCCCCAAGCACCACTCCCTTCCTCCAATGCAAAATACCAAACTGGCCTACCCCCTCAAAGCCAAAATGTTAACCGCCCGCACATTTCCCTCCATCACCAAAATCAACATACCAACCCCCAGACTTTCCCTCAAAATTACCAAGTCACTCAAAATGCCCAAAGTCCCTCCATTGCTCCACCCCTATCTCAGAAAGCAACTTTCCAAATCCCAGTCCCCAATGAGCCTTACGCCAATTGTTCTGAGCTCGACCACTATGAGGAA
>NC_064285.1:30195161-30200334 GCF_019186545.1 Solanum stenotomum | reverse complement strand
ACCAAATTACCAAACCAACTCATATCCCAGATATCAACCCCCCCGTCCAAACGCTCCAAATTATCGCCAGATGCCTCCTCCGCAACAAGGCAATTACGATCCCCCCCGTCCTAGATTTGAGAAGAAGCCTGCTAGAGTTTTCACTCCACTCATCGAAAGCCGAACAAAGTTGTTCGAGCGATTAGCCGCGGCAGGATATATTCATCCAGTGGGACCCAAGCCGGTTGATACTAGCTCAAAGTTTTATAGACCCGACCAGAGGTGCGCGTATCACTCCAACAGTGTTGGACATGATACCGAAGACTGTATCAACCTGAAACATAAAATCCAAGACCTGATCGATCAGAACGTGGTATCTCTTCAGACAATCGCGCCCAATGTCAATAGTAATCCTTTGCCAAATCATGGAGGCGCCACTATCAATATGATAGAGACAGATGATGACTGGTGCGTGAGGAAGGAAATAGTTCCGATTGTTTCTGATGAATTAGAAAGGGTTGTAGCCTCATTGAGCGTTAGAGAGAAGAAAGAGTTTGTGATTCTGACACCCGAAAAGGCTGTTGCCTTGGTGCCACGAGAAACTCTTGCCCGACCAAAGTTTGTGATTGAAACAGCTGTTACCCAGGGTATGACCAGATCCGGCAGGTGCTACACACCGGAAGAGTTGGCTCAAGGAGGACAGAAGAAGGACCAAGCAAAAAGACCGATCAGTGAAGCCGAAGCTGAGGAGTTCTGGAGAAAAATGCAACCGAAAGATTATTCGATTGTGAAGCATCTAGAGAAGACGCCAGCTCAGATTTCTGTATGGGCTTTGTTGATGAGTTCACAACTACATAGGCAAGCGTTGATGAAGGCTATGGATGATACTTATGTGCCCGTGGGTACTAACAGCGACAATCTAGCAGCCATGATACACCAAGTCATTCGGGGACATCGAATCAACTTTTGTGACGAAAAGTTGCCCTTTGAAGGCAAGGTACACAACAAAGCTCTGCATGTCACCGTCAAATGTCGAGATAAAATGATAAATCGTGTATTGGTCGACGATGGGTCCGGTCTCAATATCTGCCCGCTTTCGACTCTGAGGCAGCTGAAATCGAATTTGGGAAAGCTCCACCAGAATCAAGTCAAGGTGAGAGCCTTTGATGCAGTACAAAGAGACACATTGGGTGCGGTAAACTTGGATATTCAGGTAGGTCCTGGGGAATTCAACGTCGAGTTCCAGGTGTTGGTTATCAACACCAGTTACAACCTGCTTCTGGGAAGACCGTTCATTCATATGGCTGGGGCTGTGCCGTCTACCCTTCACCAACTAATGAAGTTTGTTTGGAAGGACCAGGAATTGGTCATTTATGGTGAAGGGAGTCATTCCAATGGGAATGCACCGATCGTTGATGATGTCTCTCGAGGTTGTGATTTCTACACGGTGGAGCTGGTAAATGCCGCCGGTGATGACTTGGCTCCACAGCCTCCTATGCCTACCGTATACAAGATGATTGCTACCGTCATGCTCCAGAATGGTTTCGAACCAGGTTTCATATTGGGAAAGCACTTTCAAGGAATCTTCGAGCCTATCCAAATTCCCGCCAAAGGAGCAAAGTTTGGTTTGGGGTATGCCCCCACAGATGCTGACGAAGCAGAGATGAAGAACAAGAGTATTGATCAAGTATTGGCTAGGCCAATTCCTCATCTGTACCAGTCATTTCCGGTACGAGAAAATGTCAACGATGGAGGTCTCGGGGAAGGAATCTGGGGTCTTTTTGAGGAGATTGATGCGGTCATTGAAGAAGAGGCTGGAATATCAGGCATCCGGGACACAGAACCTGAGGAGCGATTGCAGAATTGGACCTCCACACCACTCCTGATTTCCCGCTCATCTGGGTAGAAAGGACATGTGTTTTTGTTTATTTTTAAAACGGTGGTAGTCCGGAAGAGGCCCGAGACCCACCCTTTATGATATGGTTATTTGTTTGAAGCTTTTTAAATTCTCTTGTGATGTTTAAAAAAGGCAAAATGGCTCTCGTCCATGGCCAAAGTTTGTGCTTATCTTTCCATTTAAATGAAAAGCCTCTTTTATTGAAAATTTGTTTATTTATCTGTTTATATTTTACTTTCCTATCTTTGTTTGTTTATGATTTCAGTAATATTAATTTAAAACCTGTCAATGTCATGTCATGTCATGAACCGAGTGAACGAAATGAAGCAGGTGATGACGAATGTGAGGAATATGAAGGAGAAAATGAGGTACCCGAACATGTTGCCGAAGAGTTTCGACAATTCAAGAATCAACACAAGCCGAATTTGGAAGAAACCGAAATTGTGAATCTCGGAGATGAGGAATGTGTTAAAGAAGTGAGAATCAGTGTCCATCTGACTGAAGCTCAAAGAAGAGACCTGGTCCGTTTGCTCAGAGAGTACATTGATGTGTTTGCCTGGTCTTACAAAGATATGCCGGGGCTGAGTACGAATATGGTGTCCCACAAGTTGCCGATCAATCCAGATTTCAATCCAGTAAAACAAAAAACTCGGAAGTTCAAGCCTGAGTTGAGTTTGAAGATCAAAGAGGAGATTACAAAGCAGATCGAGTCTCAAGTAGTGGAAGTGACACAATATCCGACTTGGTTAGCTAATGTTGTTCCGGTTGCCAAGAAAGACGGAAAAATCAGAATTTGTGTTGACTACAGAGATCTCAACAAAGCTAGCCCGAAAGATAATTTTCCATTGCCAAACATTCACATCCTCATTGATAACTGTGCTAAGCATGAGATGCAATCATTTGTGGATTGTTATGCGGGTTACCACCAGATCCTGATGGACGAAGTAGATGCAGAAAAGACAGCTTTCATCACGCCTTGGGGTGTATATCATTATCGGGTGATGCCGTTTGGTCTCAAAAATGCTGGTGCTACTTACATGAGGGCTATGACGACCATTTTTCACGATATGATTCACAAGGAGATCGAGGTGTATGTAGATGATGTCATAATCAACTCCCGCGAGAGTTCGGATCACTTGACTCACTTGACGAAATTCTTTGATCGTCTACACCGATATAATTTGAAGTTAAATCCCGCCAAATGTGCTTTTGGAGTGCCAGCTGGCAAGTTGTTGGGATTTATAGTCAGCCGAAGGGGCATTGAGCTTGACCCTTCTAAGATCAAGGCAATCCAAGAATTACCTCCTCCGAAGACAAAGAAAGAGGTGATGAGTTTTTTGGGAAGGTTGAACTACATCAGCCGGTTCATAGCTCAATCCACCGTGGTGTGCGAGCCCATCTTCAAGTTATTGAAAAAAGATGCCTCAACCACGTGGACCGGAGAATGTCAAACTGCTTTTGATGTCATCAAGAACTATTTGTCCAATCCACCGGTGTTGGTCCCTCCACGAGAAGGGAGTCCATTATTGCTATATTTGTCGGTCTCGGATAATGCATTGGGATGCGTGCTTGGTCAACATGATGAGACTGGGAAGAAGGAGCGAGCCATTTATTACTTGAGTAAAAAGTTCACTCCATGTGAGGCTCGTTACACTCTTTTAGAGAGAACATGTTGTGCTTTGACTTGGATCGCTCAAAAGTTGAGACATTATTTGTCTTCTTATACCACGTACCTTATCTCCAGGATGGATCCATTGAAGTATATTTTCCAGAAAGCAATGCCGACCGGGAAGTTGGCTAAATGGCAAATGCTTTTGAGTGAGTTTGACATTGTGTATGTGACTCAGAAGGCGATAAAGGCACAAGCCTTGGCTGATCATCTTGCGGAGAATCCAGTTGATGAAGAGTATGAACCGCTCAAGACTTATTTTCCCGATGAAGAAGTAGCGTTTGTGGGTGAAGATATTTATGAAGCGTACCCAGGTTGGAGAGTATTCTTTGATGGAGCGGCAAATCACCAAGAAAAAGGTATTGGAGTAGTCTTAGTATCAGAATCTGGTCAGCACTATCCTATGGCGGCTAAACTCCAATTTAATTGCACGAACAACATGGCCGAGTATGAAGCTTGCATCCTCGGTTTGAAGATGGCTATCGACATGAATGTTCATGAGTTGTTGGTTATTGGAGATTCAGATTTGCTGATTCACCAAGTTCAAGGAGAATGGGCAGTGAAGAATCCAAAGATCACACCATATGTGCAGTATGTACAGAACTTGTGCAAAAGATTTCAAAAAATTGAATTCAGGCACACTCCTAGAACACAGAATGAGTTAGCCGATGCTCTTGCCACCATCGCCTCAATGATTAAACATCCAGATACAAGTTTTATCGATCCCTTGGATATAGAGGTAAATGAGCATCCCGTCTATTGTTCACATGTCGAAGCAGAACCAGATGGCTTGCCTTGGTATTCTGACATCAAGAAGTATTTAGAGACCGGGACTTATCCTGAGAATGCAACGTCCAACCAGAAGAAGTTGATACGCCGTATGGCCCTAAATTTTTTGCAAGTGGGGAAATCTTTTATAGGAGGACTCCAGATTTAGGTCTTCTCAGATGTGTTGATGCTAGTAAAGCTGCAAAGCTTCTGGAACAAATACATGCTGGAGTTTGTGGTACTCACATGAATGGGCTCACTCTGGCCAGGAAGATCCTTCGAGCCGGCTATTTTTGGATGACTATGGAACATGATTGTTGCAAGTTCGTGCAGAAATGTCATAAATGTCAAGCGCATGGTGATTTAATCAGAGTGCCGCCTCACGAACTTAATGCTATGAGTTCACCTTGGCCTTTTGTAGCTTGGGGCATAGATGTCATTGGCCCAATAGAGCCAGCCGCCTCTAACGGGCACAGATTCATTTTGGTTGCCATTGACTACTTCACCAAGTGGGTGGAAGCAGCTTCATACAAGTCGGTAACCAAGAAAGTTGTAGCTGATTTTGTTCGCAACAACCTGATATGTAGGTTTGGAGTACCAGAATCCATCATTACTGATAACGGAGCGAATCTTAACAGTCACTTGATGAGAGAGATATGTGAACAATTCAAGATTACTCACCGGAATTCCACCGCCTATCGTCCCCAAATGAACGGAGCTGTAGAAGCCGCCAACAAGAACATAAAGAAGATTTTGAGGAAGATGATTGAAAATCGCAGAGGTTGGCACGAGATGTTGCCATATGCTTTGTTGGGTTACAGAACGACTGTCAGAACATCAGTCGGAGCAACTCCATATTT
>NC_064285.1:30186793-30194537 GCF_019186545.1 Solanum stenotomum | reverse complement strand
GGACTCAAAAATTCTCGAGAAGAAGATCTTTTCCTACAAAGTCAAGAGTGAAGTTACTTTGAGATTTGCAACTGGGACAGAATTTTTGAGAAGATCTCAAAAATTCCGTGATTGTTCACCAACGGTTAAAGATAAGCCAAGACAGTTAACTGGGACAGAAATTTTGAGATGACCTCAAAATTTCAACAAGGTTCAGCGAGAGCTTAAAGCAACTTTGAATACATCCCAACGAGTGATCAGACAGATCTCAAAACACCAACTCTGAATGACGTCCATTAAACTTGACGTGACATGACACTTGGCAGTGACTTTTTCCAAACATTACTTTTGAAAATCTATTTTTCCTTAAAAACTTTTCCTTCATGTTTTGATTATTTTTGCATATATATTTTTGTCTTATCTATCAAGAAGCGAGAGATCGGAGAAATGAACCGAAGATAGCAAGACAGGGAGCAGACAACCGAAGAGATCGACACAGATCAGTTCATTTTGTAAAAAACTCGTAATTTTTCTGTGGATGCAGGTCTATAGGTTTGCCTCAAGATCGGCATATTCTTCCATTCAATGAATACACAGAAGTCAAAAGAGCGAAGAGCTCCCCAAATTGACAAACTTTTCTGTGAATGCAAGAAATATCTTATGCTTCTTATACCAAGAATTGGGAATATGAGTAGCATTACTTTGTTCAAATTCTCAGCAAGGCAAGGTTCATAATGAACATGCAATTACGTTCGGAGATAGGACAAATGAAAACCCTGAAGAGGGAAATATTATTAGTTTCTAGCAACTAAAGATACCTGGAGGATATTTATTTGAATTATATTATCAGATATGATAATATTCTTACCCTGAAGGTTATTTATATCGTATTGTCGAATGAGACGATACCACTACCCGGAGAGTCATTTATATCGTGTTATCAAATGAGATGATACTACTACTCCGAGGGTCATTTTGTTTATATTATTGATTGAGACGATACTGTCATCCCAAAAGATACCCAGAAGATCACATACGTTGCTCGATGAAGCATTATCTTCATTTGGTATCAGGGAGGCATCATCAAAAGAGATCATGCATAGCAAGAGAAATAATTCATGCATAGCAAGAGAAAGAAGTCATGCATCGCGGAAAAGTTATGCATTACAAGAGAAAGAAGCCCTGCATCACAGAGAAGTCATGCATTGCAAGAGAAAGAAATCATGCATTGCAAGAGAAAGAAGTCATGCATTGCAAGAGAAACAAATCATACATCGCGGAGAAGTCATGCATAGCAAGAAAAGAGATCCATGTATTACAAGAGAAGAAATGAGATTCATGTATTACAAGAGAAAGGAATCATGCATTGCAAAAGAAAGAACTCATGCATCTCGGAGAAGTCATGCATAGCAAGAGAAAAAGTCATGCATCGCGGAGAAACCATGCATAGCAAGAGAAGATTCATGCATCGCGGGAAAAGGATTCATGCATTGCAAGAGAAGATTCATGCATCGCGAAAAGAGATTCATACATCGCGGGAAAAATATTCACTAAGATTCACATATCAAAGAGAATCAACATCAATTGCATCATTTTTCTTTGCAAAGACGAGATCAAGAGAACCGTCAACATATTACATCAGCTTATTTTATTGCTTTGACATTCAAAGGAAGAGTACATTAAAGATTATATTGCAAATATGAGACACAAGCTTTATTTGCTTCACGTTAAATCCGATAGAATTAACGTCAAATGATCAAGGAGAACAATTAAGTGTCAACACGGTAAAAGACACAGTCTCCCATTTGAATTGCATTTTTATGCTAATGAGTTTTATCTCAGTCTTTGTCGAGAGCATCCAAGAGGATGAATTCTCAAAACAAACCACAAGTGCGGACGACATCAATTACGATGCAGCACAACGTGGAACTTTTTCTTAGCAGCGAACTGGGACATAGTCCAAAGAGGGGTGTCAAACTCTTAGGACGCGAGCTGAGGAGCGACTTCCCCCACAATCAAACCACACCCCTGTCAGAAGGCATGTGGGTTTTTCCTTAGGTTTCCTGGTTTCAGTTTCGCATCCGGAAATGTTTGGTCTCTACCGGAAGTATCTTTCCAATCTGAGTGACAATGCACCAAGAGCTTTGGAAATTATGTCCGTGTAAGTTCTTACTTATGGGTGTGAAGTGCACCACATTCATGGCTAAGAGATTGCAAGCCTCTTTTTCATACTCGACTTACTTGTCACTCTTCTAGAACTAAAGGTTATCTTGAATGATAGATTTCCTTTCAACCGATCGAGTCGAACTACAAGCAGCCTGATCTCCGAGTTGAGGGATATGTAGGTGGAATCAATGTTGAAAACTCGGCTGTATTCCGACATCCTCTCTCAAATCTTATTCTCAAGCATTTCGATCTCTTCATAATTCGATATCGGGATAGCTTTTGAATTCTTTCATGATCATGCGTCAGATCAAGCGTGTCGAACTACAAGTGGCCTGAATTCTCATATAGCCAGAGATATGTTGGAAACCTGATACCAGGGTTCGGCTATGACTCCTAAAGCCCGTACCAAAATCCCTTTTTGAAAGGATGAAGATGTGGTCGGCCAAAATTGGATTTGTCAATTTCATTTGCCTCGAATTTCTTTCATCAATCCAAGTCAAACGAGGGACAGTTGTTGACACCCAATTTTGGACCTCCACAATATAAATTAATCATTTCGAGTTTCTTCAATTTTAAACGATTTAAAATAATTAGTTTTATAAAATTTTGAAAAAATAAATGATAATAATAATAATAATAGTAATAATAATAATATAGTTTGCGAGATTTTTAAATAGTTTTGTCACTTCTCATAATTTTTAGATGATATATATGTTTTACATAATTATGTATACAATTAGTATATTTTATTATTCAAAAATCGTCTTAAAAAAAATGGGGGGGGAATATTATATTGTAAATATTAGGGATGGTTATAATTTTGAATTAATCAGTTTTATGAAATTCAAAATACTTTCAAGTTATTTTTAAAGTAATTTTATCATTTTTTAATAATAAATATGTATATTTTTTGCAATCACTTTATTTTATAAATATTTGAAAATCATCACAAAAGATTTTACATGTTAGTTAAATATTTTATTAATTTACTTTAAANGTTAAATATTTTATTAATTTACTTTAAAGTTATAGTTATAATTTTGAGCTAATTAGTTTATAATTAAGTTAATTATTTTATTTTGTTAAGATTAAGAAGCTCATTAATCAATTTATATTAATTCGTCTTAATTAGCTTTTAGCCAAATCACCAAGTAAACTCAATTTGGCTAAATCCTTAATTCAATAGCTATAATTGCAATCAATTAGGCCAATTCTCAAATCGAATCTAACCATTTATTTAATTTTAATTCCCTTTTTGCCTCCCTTCAAACTCATTTGTAAAATCAATTTTTGGGCCTTTCATTTTGAATTGCCAGACCCATCAGCCCATCTTTCCAATTTCCAATTCAACAAAAACATTCCCAGCCCACCATACAACCCCACCATCTCGACCCAACCCGGCAACCCGACCCGACCTTTGTTCCCTTATAATTTCAACGTTAACAGCTCTGTACGCAGCAGTCCAAAACGTCAAGCAGCAATAATCGAACGGCGGAATCCACGGAAAAGGCAAGTGTCTGCCCTCACCAAACCATTCCAGCCCTACCAGCTGTGTTTCCCATCCCCCATAGCATGGATGGACGCCACGTCGATCGAAAGGGCGGTGGGTTTGATCGAGGCCGTCCCCGCTGATCTGTTCGTCCGGATATCCTGGGATTTTGGGGAAAAATCTTGCACAAACGAGTAGCTTTCCAATCCTTGGAGGAAAAATTTCAAATTGGGGTCGAATTCGAATTTCGATCTTACCCTTTCCCTTAATTCCGAACCCCAATTCCCTTTCTATAAATGCCCTCTTCTTGTTCTCGAGAGGGGGATATTAAGAGAAGCTAGGTATTGAGAGGAAAAGATATATCTAAAACAAAAAAAATAAAAAATCTTTGAAACTGTCCTTGATCGTTTTTGTCTCGTTCATTCGAGTTTCTCGGAGTTGTGTTTCGTTGGAAGAATCGCTGCCCTCCTGAGCTCGTTTGTCCTAGTCTCGCTGCCCCGGAAAAGGTAATGCTCTTCCCTTTACCATACTCTTTCCGACTTCGCTGTTCCAATAGGGCATTATTTGAAATCTTGTTATCTTAATGCACTGTATCTGTTCTTAAGGATATCTCGATTCAGTTCCATACTGATTCAAAGATGGACATTATGTCGAGTTTGTCACTTCTCTGTTTATGTGTGCAAGTTTGCTCGTTTCACTATTCTTCATCTCGAATGTGCATATGTGAATGTCGAAATGTCCTAAGCAAAGTTCCTCTTGCAATTTAAGTATAGCTAACTTGGTTTGAATCTTGATTTTAAATCGAGCTTTGTTTCCGTTGCGAGTTCATGACTTGGCCTATGACTTGAGTTCTGTTTTTCTGCTCATATATATGTATATATTCATAGCTTGTATGTGACAAATCGGTCGAGTTCTATGTTTTGTCCAAGTCCAAATCTCCTTGGGACATTAGCGTCCTATTTCGGCGCATCCTTAGCTCATGTTCAATTAGTAAATTGGGTTAGACATATGTCCCCTAGGCTGCTTTCTTTTCCTCTTTTCTCTCCCAATATATGTTTGAGTTATATGTTGCCTCCATGTTAGATTATATGGTAAGAATCAGTGACCTTATTTGACAGACTTTAACATGAAATGGTCCTGTTCCTTCGAAATATCCTCGACAAGTTCTTGGTGTTGTGCGCATTTACTTAAAATTCTAGATTTGCTTTGAGGTGTTGCTCACTGTGACCTACTTTAGATATAAGGTTTGTCCATTCTGTTTTAAAGGGTGAATTTAGAGTACTTGGATTGGACAATATGTTTCAACTCGTCCCAATTAGTTGTTCGGTTGCACTTTGATCATATTGTTGACAACATGTTTGCTTTAGCTATATAAATTATGAAATTTTGGTATGAATGATGTCAATTTGGTTTTTCTTTGGGAGCGTTGATTGACTTTTATTATGTGTTTCATTGCTTTTGTTCAAATTTTGGCCACTCTTATTTCCAATTTTTATAATTTTTAATCACTACTGTAATTTTTCCTAGCAGACTTTATTTTCTTGATTTGTTTTACTGTTCTGATATGCTTCTGCTCATGTCCTAATTTAGTGAAATTAATATTAGTTTTCTTTAGTTCTATCTTGAAGATTTTTCTTAGGTGTATTAGTCTTTGGTGCTAAAAATTATATTATAGTTGCCGCTTTATGCTTTTATTTGATTAATTTTACTATTATGTTGTTGTTTGAATGAATACACTAGTATAGGTTTAGTTTGTTTTATTTTGATAAATGTGTTCCATTATAATTTTCAACTCGTTCCAATTAATTGTTTGGTTGCGCGTTGATTATATTGTTGACCACATGTTTGCTTAGCTATACAAATTATGAAATTTTGGTATGAATGATGTCAATTTGATTTTTCTCCTAATCCCTCCATTAGTTGTCATGGTTGTGGAGTTTATTCATTGAATGTGTCTACCTATCTAAGACTACTCATAAATAGAATCAATCTTACTTGAGAAATATTTTAGCGTATGTCACCAATTTTGATTTTATAAGGTGCGGATTTCAAAAGTTTAGCTTTTATTTGAAGTCTTTCAAGTTATACTAATTGTTTCTTTCCCGTTTTTGATGCATGATCCCTTGTGATGAGCTCGATGAAGCTCCTTCTTTTCCCTTGCATCTCCAACGGGGCCATTCAGGCCCAAAACTCTTCTCAAATCATCTCCTTTGGTGTCAAGTTCGAAACCACAAGTTTATACATGGAAAACAGGGGCTGGAAATCGAGAATATGTCCAGGAAGGCTAAAATCAGGCTGAAAAACGGCCTGTATACACTGATATACATGTTGTATACAGCGATATACGCTGATATTCAGGCCCAAAACGTAAGAATACAGGGCTGAGGTGAAATACAGGGGTTCGGAAGCAAGAGATACGTGAAAGGAGCTTATACACATGCTGATATACACTGATATACATCATCTGTATACGAAAAACGAGAATTGGGTTGAGCCCAATAGTAGCAGCGAATTTGGCCCAAGGAGGCCCAAATTCAATTTCTCCCGTACTCTTTAATTATTTAATTGTGATTATTTATCGTTTGTTGTTTAACTCTAACTTTAAAATGGTTAGTTAACTTAATTAAATCCCCAAAAGATGAACTATATTCTTTATGTTAGATTTTAATAAAAACTTCAATTTTATCAACTCTTGTATTTTTTTTACATATTTAAATATGTTTGTAGTCAAAACTTTCACTTGTCTTTATTTAATTTAAAAGTTGTTCTCTTTAATTAATTCAATTGGTTTAAGTTAGTATCTTGGATATAATACAAATAAATTCTAATAAATTTAATTTTGCTAAAACCTTAATCACTTGCATTTTTTCAAATGTCTTATTTTATGCCCCTTTCTCTAAAATAAATAAATAAAATATAAAATAAAAATATGTCATTTATTTAATTATTTTCTTAATCAAATATATCATAAGTAATTATTTTTTATGTTAAATCATTATTTTTTCTAAAAATAGTCAAATATATTTTAGTCAAGTCGCAGGTCAACCGCATGTTAGCGGACACTTCGAATGCTTAAACCCTTCTCGAAGTGTAAATTGAACCCCGAACCTTCTTTGGTATTTTCAAATGATTTTTTTCTGTTTAAATCTTTGAAAATTATAAGTTTTCTTAATTTCTTTAAAAAATTAAGTGGCGACTCTTTTCTAAGTATTTTTCTCGAATTGTTTTATACTTAGAACATTTCAAAAAAGTGAGTTTTCTAAAGTTAGAAAAATTACGACACAACAAGGATGAATTAAATTTCTGGTCACGAAATAATTTTGAGACAGAGGACTCTGTATCCTCTCCGTGACGTGGAGAGGGGGGTGACTATCTGAAAGCTGAAATTCTAAAATGTCTCCACGATGCGGACCTGGGCGCATATTTTTGCCCGATCTTTTCTTCCTCTCCCAAACTCAATTCAATTCATATCCAATGCAATTCCATGGTCAAATTTCATGAAATTTCACAAACCCAAAACATTTTCAATGAAACCCGCGCAAAACTATATCAAGAGACTCAACTCATTAGCAAAAAACCTCACCAAAGGACTCAAGGACCTCCATTATCAATTAAACTCAAGAACTTCTCAAGAACTCAATAATCAACTTCAAGAATGAATCCATGGGTAAAAGTTTACATGATTGGCGTGAGAGCGAATAAACCCAACACTATGAAAGTTTACATAGGGCGAATAAACCCAACACTATGAAAGCTTACATACCTTGTAAGAACTAAGTTCTTGGCGAAAATCCTCAAAGCTTGCAAGAATCTTAAACGTTCTTCTTTTTCTCCTCTTGAACATCTCTCTAAAAACCCTATGCTCTTTTAGAATGACTAAAATTGATTGTCAGTTTAGATCCCTAAAAGAGTGAATTTAACGTGCTAGGCTAGTGGGGTAAGGAAAACACCAAAATACCCCTCCTTAAAATGGATGAATTTTCTTAACAAGACAGACTGCACTCAAACAGGCATATCTCCTTTATCTGAACTCAGAATTTAGCAAACTCAGCGGCGTTGGAAAGATGACTCAACGACCTTCAATTTGATACCTCATGGACCACCTAAATC
>NC_064285.1:30158013-30186693 GCF_019186545.1 Solanum stenotomum | reverse complement strand
TTTGCTTCCGCCTATTTATATTGTTATTCGCCTACTCTTGTTTAATTTCTACCCTCAGACCCATTACTTGTTGTTCCGGGTTACGGGTTGGCTTACTTGCTGGTGGGTTATAGTAGGTGCCATCATGACTTGATAAATCGGGTCGTGACACTTATTCTTTCTGTTTAAATAGAATTCTCACCTTATCAGCGAAATGCGGCCAATCAGTTAATTGATTATTTCAAAATAGCCATTGGTACCATTTCAATGCTTCACTGTCAAGGTAGAATGACGCCACATTAAGCTTCTGATCTTCCTCAACCTTATAGAAATCAAAATAATGCTCCTCTTGAACTATCCAAGCCTCTGGATTCTTGCCTCTAAACTGCCATAATTTGGGGTTCGTAATTGTATTTTGGGGTTCAAAAAAGGTCATAGCCTTTTCCCCCAAAACCTCCAGCAACATCAAACGAAATTCAGTGAGATCCTTACGGATAGAACCCTTCATATCTTGTATTGAATCACGAATTGAATCATCAACAGAAGCCTTGAGTACTCTATGGTCCTCCATTAGAGAAACCTCTGGATGAAAGCACCAATGAAATAAACTCGAATTCTCAACACAAATATCCAAACATTATATAATAAGATAGCCAAATTACAATAACAACACTTGAATTACAAGGAGAGGTACTGAAATATCAAGTAACTAGAGATAGAGATAAGAATGGGGATGAGAAGTTAAGACTCTAGAAACAAGATGAGAGAAACATACGGTTTCTTCATAATACGCATAACTCTTCTGTCTAATCCCTATTCCTATTTAACTATTGATAATTGGGCCTGTATCCCAAATAAAACCCTCTAGTATTTTACTCGGCCCAATAATCCCATCTAAATCAGCGCCATTCACCACTTCTAACACATAAGCCCTTACAAAGTCTACTTGATTCACAACACATACACCACAACGGATTCTATTATCAAGGATTATGTCACATGCCATGACAGATGCATTGACCTTATAACTCCTCCATGGGTCCTGGATTAAGAGACAACGAGTGTGTATCACTAGGTCAGGCATGTATCACAATACTTGGCATTGCTTCTCATTGTATTGCATATCTTTATCATTGTGAACTTGTGAGTACTTTTCTATGGAACATATGATTGATGAACTTTATCTTGTATATTGTTGATCTGAAATTGTTGGAGTGTTTTCATTGAGTTATGAGCTATGTAAATTGTGAACTATTAGGTTGGGCCGATTTTATTCATGTTGTAGTTGTGGAGGTTTAGTTTTAGTGTAAGGAGTACCCGTATTCTATATTCTTAGGTTTCTCTTTAGGAGCTTGCTTGCTAAGTACCGTCTGGTTTGATACTCATCCCTTGCCTTTATATTTGTGTAGGTTACTAGCCCTAATCTTCGTGATACTTTCTCTTCACTCCTTGTCCGAGGCTTCCTATGGAGATTTGTGAGATAGTTGTTTTTCATCTCACCGTACCCTCATACTCCTGTTCTGATTTTGTTCCACTTTAGATACAATATCATTTGAGACTTACGTATTTTCTTTCAAATCTATTGTAATACAATAGAGGCTTGTGCACATGACAACCAGGTTTTGAGGATTTAGTTAAGTTGACTTGTTATCCGCATTAGTGATTGTTATTTAATTCTTAATTTTATTTTATTTCCTCACTTTATCTTCATGGTTGGATTTTAGACGAGTGTCATCACATCCATTTTTGGGTCGTGATACCTGTAAAAGGATTCAACTCTTTTTGAAAGAACAATTCATGGCATATATAATGAAATCATTAGCAATAAAGTTAACTTACTGGATATTTGGTGGATTGGTAGGAAAAACATTGGCAGTGGTTCCAGGGAGGGGACATAAATAAGTATTCCTTCTTATCATCTTTGTGCTTGCAGTAACCATAAGAAATAAGATGTGATTGATATGTCTAAAGTTTCAATTTATCCTCGTATGGAAGATGAAAGAATTCCTTGCACTGCTCCATAGCTTGGAAAATCACATTTATGGGTACGCCACGATTTACTTTTTGAAATAAGACGTACTCGGAGCAGGCTTGAATGATTCTTTCTCTCACCCTCTTCTTCTTCTCTTCCTCTTCATCCTAGAAGAAAGTTGAGTGATCAATCGTCGGTATACTAACTGCACTTGTCATTCTTATATTGCTAATTATATTATTAATCTTTCCTTTATTTATAGCGCCCCAAGCCTTACGTCCTAAGAGGGCAAACAAAAAAGCAACGTGAATTGTGAGGTCAAATATACCCTTGTTACTATTAGAAATAGTTTAAATATATCTTTTGTTATATTTTGAGTCCAAATATACCCTTTATGTTATACTTTGGGTTCAAATATACCCCTCTCATTATACTTTGGCGCACAAATTTACCCTTAATTTTATTGGAGGACATGTATAAATACCAAATAATTCATTCCCAATTTTAATACCAAATTCATTTACGAATATACCCATTTGATCCGATCCAGTTTTTTTCTTTTCATGTTCTTTTCTCAAGATCCAGATCTAATTTTTGATAATATCACCGAAAAATAAAAATTACCGGAATCTCGCGCCTTTTGCCCATTTCACAAACAAGCTATCTATCTTAGGAATACAATCGATTGATTTAAATAGAAAAGAGTGTCCTGAAAATTTAAAGTAAATTCAAGAGGAAAAATGCATCCAAAATTATATACTACCAGTATCGAATAAGAATATGAAAAAAAATTTAACTATGCCGCAAATAATAGATTGTGCTTTTCATATAAGAAGTCCAAACAAAAAAGAAAAAAAAAGTACCTGATAGTAAATATGATCCAGTGATAATCAAGCACTATATAAATTTTAGTCAAATAGAGAAAAAATTCAAGATTCTCAATATTCAAAGAGGAAAAATAAAAAACTTCGTGTTAACTAATAAAGTAAACTATTACTAATTCAAAGAATAAACCAGAAATAGCACAACTTTGAGATAATAGAAAAGACAATCACAAATTTGGTTTGTAGTTATTCTTTTTGAAATTGAACAATTATTCCAGTGAACTCCATTTTGTTTTATGAAATCATCAAAAATCATATATGGGTCTTTTAAGAGAAATTATGAAAAGAAAAGAAATTGGGTCATGTCAGGTTAAATCTCTATTTAAAATCGAAGATGAATCATTTCATTTTGAGCTTAAAATTGTTTTTCCGTTAAAATTAACGGTAAATTTATGTGAAAGTATAACGAAAGGGGTATATATGAATCCAAAGTATAACGGAAGGGGTATATTTAAACCAAAAGTATAACAAAGGGTATATTTAAACTATTTCTAATAGTACAGGGGTATATTTGAACCTTTTTCGTTAAATTTATCATCCAACTACTCATTATGTGCCTTATTGTTGCAGCATGCAATTTCTTTCTTCTTTGAGACTTTACGTGCATAATTGAGAACTAGTTTTGGCGCATGTGCGTTGCACGTGAATTTCAAATCATGTACTACACTATATTTAAAAACTAATGTGAATATTATTAAAAAATAATAGTTAGTAAATAATTATAAACAGTATGATAAAGTATAAGTTCATATGAATTACTTAGTTATTATTGTATTGTTGGAGACTTGGAGTTCTTATTTTTAATATAATATAATAAAATATAAATAAATGTTGATATAAAATATAGAAGATATACTAAATTTGATGTTTTTAGTTGGAGTATCATATTTATTTAAAATTCATATGAGTGAGTGTTCTAATTTCACTGAACTTTGAGATTGTCAACGTCTGGAAATCAAACTATAGCTTTTAAGAAGAGAAGAATAGAAAATATTAAAATCACAGTTCAAAAATGTGAGGAAGCCCCTCTATTTATAGTTAACAAAGTGTTGTACAAGTATATGCATATTTTTTCTTATCATAAAAGTCACAATCCTTCGGAAAGGTCACACCTTACCGGAAAAGTCACAACTCTTTGGAAAAGTCATAACCATTCAATTTAAAATGGTGCCTTCTTTTAATATAATATTATATAAATAAGTATAATATAAAATGTAGAAGATATACTAAATTGGGTGTTTTAAGAAGAAGAAGAATAACAACAATGAAAAACTTTTAAAAATTGAAGTTTAAAAATTTGAGGAAACCCCTCTTTTTATTGCCAACAAAGGGTAGTGTATGAAAAAAAATGCTTATTGTGCCCTATAAAAAAGAGTACAACCCTTTAGAAAAGTCATAATCATTCATAAAGGTTACAACTCATCGAAAAAGTCATAACTTTTTGGAAAAGTCACAATCCTTCAGAAAAGTCACAACTCTTTTGAAAAGTCGCAACCCTATAGAAAAGTCACAACACTTCGAAAAGGTAACAACTCGTCGGAAAAGTTATGGCTCTTTGGAAATGTCACAACCCCTCAATGTGAAAATGTGTCTACCTTTAATATTATATAATATAATATACATAAATAAATATGATACAATATACAATATAAAAGACATACAAAATTTGGTGTTTTAAGTTGGGGGTATTATAATAATTTAACATTTAAGTTAGGTAGTTCATTTTTTTAAGGTAGTATAGAATAAATAGATTAAAAAGATAGATATAGATTTGTCTAATTTTAATTTGATATGAATATTTTTTTTTAAAAAAAAAAGACATTTTAATTTAAAGATATGTAGAATATATAAAAATGTCTTTGAACTTTGTGGTATTAAAGATGCACCTCCACCCCAAGAAAAAAGAGCATTCTATTTAAAGTTGAATAAAAATAAAAGTACAACAAATAAATTGAAACACAGGAGTACTTATTAAATTTAGATTGGACTCTTTCAAAAAAGATTTATCTTTTTTCTCCAATAGATTGAGACTTTTCACAACTTGAGCACCAAAGTTATAGTTTGTGCAACAGAAAATCATTGAAATTCTTTATCAAGTAGAAGTTGCTGCAAAAGTTTATTTATTACTATGAAAATGGGTACATATTAATTATCTAGATAATCTTTTCTTTGGAAGTTGAGTTATTCCATTGTCATTGTTACATCAGTTTTTGTTGATCTATGTAATTTACCCACAAGAAATATTGTAATTGCATAATTGAACAACTATCACAATCTTCATTGTTTTAAGAAGAAGAACAGAAAACTTATAAAAGTTGTAGTTTATAAGTGTGAGAAACCCCTCAATTTATAGACAACAAAGGATAGTATGAAAAGGTGTTTATCGTGACTTATTTTGATAACTCACAATTCTTACAAAAAATCACAATGTTTAAGAAATGTCATAACTCATCGAAAAAGTCACAACCCTTCAAAAAAGTCACTATCCATCAATGTGAAAGGTGTCAGCTTTTAATATAATATAGAGTAAATAAATATAATATAAGATATAGAATATAATAAATTGGATGTTTTAAGTTGGGGGTATTATAGTAATTTAACATTCAAGTTAGGGATGTCATGCTTATAAGGTAGTATATATATTAGTGTCAAAATGAGCCCAAATATAGGTAATTCGTCCAATTATTCCATAATTTTATGGGTTTGGCTTGAGATAATTTGAATTCGGGAAAGCTCAACATATTCAAGTCTTAACTTAATTTAATACAATCTTCATTTGAGCCCAATTGAATTTTCAATTTCAACCTGTTTTAAGACTCTTTATTTGCATTGTGTAATGTATGTTATAACTATTTGTTTTTATTTATTTTCTAGGATTTATCTATTTATTTGTAACTTTTATTTTCTTGTGTTGAAATTCAAATTGTGGTTATAAACGTGAAATAACAATACTATAAAATTATTGAGATTAAGCGAGTCAAATTAGACGGATCATGACCCATTTCTATTTTTAGTCCATTTGAGCACAAAGTAAATTTGGGCAGGTCATGACCCAATCTGATTTCTAATTCAATTTATTTTAATAGTATAAAGTACAAAAATCTCATACATTTGGGGCTAACTACATCTCAGAAGTTTTTTCAATTACAAAAATCACAGATTTTTCATTATTCTCGAATACATTCCTTAGATGTCTGATACATTGTAAATGATACATTACTCAATAGGAGATATTTACTCCAGAGGGGATAGGGATGTATCCGAGAGGGCTAGAGATGTATCCGGGGGGTACGTAGGGATGTATATGAGAGGATAAGAATGTATTCGAAAGGGGATAAGATGTATCTGAGAGGAGATTTTTGTAAAAAAAAATTAAATGGTAGGAAATTTTAGGGATTATGATATCTTAAGTTGTGTATTTATGTAATTTTTCCATTTTAGTATCCCCAATTTAACCGAACTCGCCCATTTGGCACCCCTAATTGTGAACACTAAGGAGTTGTTTGGTACAGTGTATTAGGGAAAATAATGCATGCATTATCTTTGTATATTACTAGTACCTTGTTTGGTACTCTTTTCCAACCTATGTATAATTAGTTATATACATTCTATTGTGTATTAGGGTGTTTATTACTAATACCGTGGATTACTAGGTATTAGTAACGAAATGGCTTTAATGCATGAATTAACATGATTAAAGACCCAATTATTCCTCAAAACCTCTTTTTACATCTTTTTTATCATAATTATGGTGAGTATCTTTGTAAATAAAATATTTTATGCAATGCATGTTATTTTTAATGCATCAAAACAAACAATGCATAAATATAATATGTGTATAATGAATGCAAGCATAGCTAAGAGGAAAAATGACCAGACTACACACTTAAGCTACTATGATTTCTAAAATTTAAAAAAATTACAGAAATCCCCTTTTTCCCCTCTCTCTATCTCTCTCTCTCTCATAACCTTGGATACGTCCCTCTCCTTCTCCCCACGACACACTTGACTCCCGCGATTTCTCAATTCTCCAAGTTCAATTTCATCAAACTTATTAAGTTTTCAATAAATTCTTCATAGTTTCAAATTGTGTTGATTCAATTGTTCAATTTTGATCTTATAATGATTATTTTGACTCAATTACACGCTTTCCAATTGTAATGACCTCCGGGTTATTTATGTGTTTATGCCTCATGTTCAATATTTAAAGCTTTCCTATAGCAAACCCAAGTCATTTATGACTTGCTGGGACTGACAGTTTGGTCACCTGGTCGTTCGTTTGGTTTTGTGCAAGTTCCATATTTTGGAGCCTTTGAAACTTGAATGGTTTACTTCAGTCAAAAGTTCAGGAATACGGCCTCATAATGCAATTCTGATGGTTTCTTCAGCTCTGGAAAGGCCATTTTAGGCTAAGGGCATGGTTGGTTTGGGCCCCAAGTCTTCTAGTGTGAATTTGTGTCGTTAGACGTTTTAACTTTGAAGATTAAGCCAAGGGTTGACTTTGCTCAACATTCTTGGTAAACATTCTCGAATAAGAATAATGTCAGCACAATTAGCTCTGAAGTGTTGAGTCTGGTCTAGAACAATGTTTTGTGTGGTTCCCTAGGCTTCAGGTCTCAAATTGAGCTTTCATGTGGTTTTTAGCTTAAAATAAAACTTGGGTGTGGGACCAACTTTTCAACGAAACGACCTCGGATGGAAGTTTTGATGGTTCCATTGAGTTTAGAATGCCAAATTCAATAGGGTAGTAATGTTTATCGTGACCAACGACACTAACGTACGGTATGAGTGTCTACGATCATCGATAGTATAGTAACCCAACTAAAGGTTAGGGTCGTGTCCCAAGGGAGTGGATTTGAGAATTAATAGAAAAATAAAATTACGGCCTAACTAGTCGTAGCTAAATATATTGATGAACAAAAACATAGTAAATTAAAGCGGCTAACACGAAAGTGTCAAATATCAAATGGGGGTTTTGTCACAAGTAGTAAAAACAACAAAAAAATTAACAAGAAAATCAAGTATGGGGAGAAGTTCTTGGGGTGTGACTGCAATACAAGCTGAGATAAATCGTTGGGTACATGCTTTCGATAGGAAATTTGCAAAATAATAATGTCTAGGCTAAGCTTTAAATGGAAATAAGTTCCCTCTCGGGCAACTTACCCTGTTTCAAATGGGTTCCTCTCGGACACCCATCTCCCGCATGAAGACCAGCCTACGTCTTACCCCACTCACTCTCTTGAGCTGAGTGTCAGGATATGGGACTAGGGCTCACCCTCTCGAGCTGAACCTCCCGTCGACCCACTCCTTAGGCCATCAGTCTGGTGGTCTTGGTTTCGCGACCTCCCTCTCGGGGCAAGCCGAAAACACATGGGTGGTTTTGTATTTGCAACTACAAACCCATTAAATTAAACCACAACCACTAGGTGAAATCACCATTAAAATACATCTAGCCTATCAGCAAGCAAGACCCAACAACAATATCAACACATATTTGCTAAATCACACCCCAAAATGGGAGTTTTTAGCCACACATCAAGAAGTAACAAAATACACCTAAAATGATACTAAAATCAAATGGGTATAAGAAATTAAGCCTTGATTTAAGCAAAGGGAGAAGAATGGAGAAGACCCACTTCCAACTTGGGGAAGATGAAATCCTTCTCTCTTCGAGTCTCCCACAAAACCCTCTCCAAACTTGAGAGAAAAATATCTAAAAAGTATTATTCTATGGTGAATAATATAAAAATGTTTCGGAACTGCTAAAATTAATAACAAGTTTAGTATTTATAGCCATCAGAAATTAGTGCTAGCGGATAGCTCGGCGAAATTAGTCGAGTTCGCAGAGTGATTCGGTGACTCGCCCATCTTTTCTCTCATCGCCATTTAGTGCTTGCCTTCAGCGTCTTTACGTTCTGGACCGTTGGGCGATATAGTACTGCTTCGTGGAACTATTCGGTGAAGCGCCGACTGCTCCTCTTATCGCCTTCTTGATCCTCTTCCTTCAAGGGCATCGCATGCTAGAACAAAGGGCGGAGTCTGTTCTTTCAGCGAATCGCCAAAGATGTTTGGCTATGCTCAGGCTTCAGCTTTTTCGTTCTTTCCAGCCTTTTTATTCCCTTTTGCGCCTCAATGTCTATGCTTCGACTAAAACTTCAAATACCTAAAACTTAANATACCTGAAACTTAAGAGTTTTCATGNCTAGAACAAAGGGCGGAGTCTGTTCTTTCAGCGAATCGCCAAAGATGTTTGGCTATGCTCAGGCTTCAGCTTTTTCGTTCTTTCCAGCCTTTTTATTCCCTTTTGCGCCTCAATGTCTATGCTTCGACTAAAACTTCAAATACCTAAAACTTAAGAGTTTTCATGAGATATTGAGACAAAATAAGAATTCGAGGACACTATCTCTATCAAAATAAAGCCCTAAATGATTGCAAATTGTGGACTCATCAGATAGCATATTTCATTTGTGAGCACAGGGTTCTAAATGAATCTCGGAATCCCCGTCGAAGAATTCAGAGTTTAAGCTGTCAGCTGAAGTGTTGATATCTATTGCAGGATTTTTAGCGACTAGACTTTTTATTTTTAGCGACCAGTTTCGGGACCCAAAAATTTTAGCTTCGCCCTGATTCTTCCAAATGTGATTTCTTGAGCTTGGGAGCTCTAATTTGGGTGATTCAAAGTCCTGGTGATCTTTGGGAATGTGGCTATGTGGTAAAGTGATCGAGAGCTTCTAAAGGACCTATGTTTGAGGAGAATTTCGTGATTGAGCTATTGTTCCATCTTTCTTTGTTGCTTCCTTTGTTGATTTTTTTCCATGTGTTGTTGTGAGCTGTTTTAGGCCTTGGATTGTGTTCATCTTTAGAACACAAGTTTGAGGCGTAGTTAAGGACCTCTTGAAGGAGTCAATTCTAGAAATTCTAGCTCGGGTACCACGATTCCTATTTTAACTCTAAAAATTGATATGTTATATTTTGGGTGATTTTGATGTCTAAACGACCATATACTGTTGTGGTCTTGATTTTCTAGTGTGGCAGCGTTGAGAGGTCGTTCCGAAGGGAAAAGATCCAGCCTTGTGATTTTGAGAGTGCATGATCTGCCTACAGGTAGGCTACAACTTGCTTTCTAATTAGATTGAGCATGAATGTGTGAACACATGATGATGAGTGTGAATTGGGGCAGGTACCTAGTTATTTCTTCTTTTCTTGCTAAAGACCATAATTTTGGGTTGATTACTACTGTTTCAAGGGTAGTACCATGCTACTAGAGGATTGTATGTGCATTTTAGCATGCTATGTGATTTACTTGTTTGATTACTTATTTTTGGAGCATGAGTGGCATTAGACTAGTTTTGCCTTAGACCTATGCACCTAGTGACTTTGGTATGTCTCCAACGTTGTTTCAGATGGACTAGGTCCTTGTACACTAGAATAGTAGAATTAAGTCTGATACAACTCAACCTTAACTTAGGCATTTGCGCTGCTTGTTAGCCTTTTGGTCTCCTCTCCATATTTCTGCGGCTCTGATGCATTACTGGAGATTGTGTGCTTTCTCGGGATTGGAGTGATTTTGGCTTGGAGCCTTTTATGATATTATTGAGGGTAGACATTGATCCACAGTGTCTTGGAACCTACTTGAGATCCTCTCAGGAGTCGATACTCCCCGGGTACTCTTTCTAGCCGAGCGGTTGACGCCCATGGGAGTGGGCTGGCTCGGCAGCCTGAATATCTGAGATCTTCTATGGAGTTGACACGCCCCGGAGTCACTCTTGCTAGCTAGGCTGGAAGTTTACTGGCTTAGTTGATATTTACTCTTGCTAGCTGGGCTGGGAGTTGATTGTCACTCTTGCTAGCTGGGCTGGGAGTTTATTGGTTCTTGGATTTGGATCTAGATTACTCTTTTGTCTTGTAGACTTAGTTATTATGTGTACATGTTGGTCTTATGGGGTCGGTTTGGGTTTTATTTAAACTTACACACGAGTGTACCTTCTAGGCTTATGGGTCCAGTTAGGTTTAGCTTAGCTGAACTTAGATTTACTTATGGTATGCTCGTGTCCCTTCTTTTCATATCCGTTTTGGCCTCTATTTGTGTCTAGATTCTATCTTATCAAATTGTCTTTACCTTTTTTGCTCGGTCGGCATATAATGTCTACTGAGTACCTTGTCTTGGTACTTATGCTACACTCTTCATCTTTTCATGATGCAAGTTCTAGTACCAGCTTTCAGCGGTAATCGTTCGTGCCATCTTTTGTAGCTTGTGGATATCAGAGGCGAGGGTGAGAAATTAGCGTAATAGATCAACTTATCTCCTTATGTACTTATGTTAGCTTGTCTTTTGCCTTTCATACCGCTTGTTGTGGTCCACTTTTGGAGCTTATATTTATCTCATTAGCCAGCTCTATACTGGTGACTTCTAGGTTCTGGAAGGGTTCCTTTGTATATGGTTTTTGGTTTGTTTTCTATTTTTATCTTTTCCTATTGTTAGCATTATTTTCTGTTTAGTTCTACCCTTGTACTCACTACTTTTTGTTCTAGGTACGGGTCACTTTACCTACTGGTGGGTTTTAGTAGGTGCCATCATGAATTAGGAAGTCAGGTTGTTAAAAGTTGGTATCAGAGTCCAAGGTTTACTGGTCTCACTTGTACAAAGTTAATGCCTAGTAGAGTCTTACGGATCAAGCGGAGATGTATGTGTCCTATCTTTGGGAGGCTACAAAGTGTCTTTAGGAATTCCTCTCTTTTGTATCATTTTCGTCCAGCCTGTGTGTTATTGGTTTCTATAAATCTCACTTACTTCACTCCTTTCGCAAGATGGCTCGTATGCACCATGAGGCGGATCAAGATAGGGGTCGACCACTTTTGTCTTGTAGAAGTGCAACACCACCCCTAATTAGAAAGCAGGGTCCCGAGCTAGTAGCGGATCCTCCAGCAGCCCATGCTCACCCATGTTCTAGAGCTCCAGGTAGCCATTACGCAACTTTTGACAGTGTTTGGGGGTATGAAGCAGGCACCAGCACGAGCACCAACACTAGTGCCAGTACTGGCACCTATGCCATCACTAGATCAGTAGGATCAGCCTAAAATAGAGTCACCCAGGGACCATATACCACCTGGGGGTACCCAACCCGTGATTATAGTTGGATTTCTTCCCCTAGAGGAGCAGAAGATGCTCAGAGCATTCTTGAGGCTTTCACCTCCTAGGTTTTTTGGGATTGTGGATGAGGATGCCCACGAGTTTTTGATTACTTCAGTGCAAGGCTACATACCTTGGGTCTCGTGGAGTCGTGAGGTTAGACAGCCACTGGTGGCATACATTTACTGAGAATAGGCCAATTGGGTCTCCTCCAATCACCTGGACTGAGTTTTCTGAGGCCTTCTTGCCCAAGTTGATTCCTCGCAATGTTAGAGATCACCTCATAGATTAGTTCAATAGATTCGAGCAGGGTTCTATAATAGTGTATGAGTATGAGGTGAGATTTCACCAGCTCTCCCTCCATGCTACCCTGATTCTACCCACTGAGAAGGAGTCGGTGCTTTGTTTGTGGGTTGAGACTATAGTAGTGGATTGAGGCTCAATCTATGGTCTCAGGGGGTCGCTCCTTTCTAGATGTTATTGATCATGCCCGCACTATTGAGCAGCTCTGTTGTGAGTCCTAATGGGCCAGCGACAAGGGGGTTAGATATAAGGGTAGTTATAGTGTGTCCCGTTCAAGACCCATAGATTCACATGATAGGGCTCGACAATGGTTTCAGCAAAGTCTCCCTACTCAACATGTTCAGGCCTCATTGCAGAGTTCAGATGGTTATCAGTATAGCTAGAGTGAGTTTGGCTTTATCCAGAGTCATGGGTCCTAGACTAGTACTTTAGGCCATGGTGGTCGTTCTTCTAGGAGCATATCATCTTCAGGTTGTTTTAACTGTGGTGAGTTAGATCACTAGGCTAAATATTGCCCTTTGCATAAACAGATCGCTCCCATTCCACGGGTAGTTCTACCAGCTCCACCAAAAGCACGTCCAGCTAGAGGCTAAGGTCAGGGTCAAGAGCATTGCATTGTACAACAAGGTATTCGGGGTGGTCCCCGGGGAGGCAGGTCAGGTGGCAGGATTCATGGTCATGGTAGAGATGGACATGGGCATTTCTGTGCAGCTCCAGCAAGACGGAGACTGATGCATCGGATGATGTGATCACGAGTACGACTTTTTTATGCCATCAGCCCGCCTCAGCTTTTCTGACCTTGGTTCTACATATTCTTTTGTGTCTTTGTATTATGCTTCTTGTTTGGGTATGATATCTGAGCCTATGGCAGCGCCATTGTGTGGGTTGACCCCCGTGGGTGAGTCTTTAGTAATGGATCAAGTGTTTTGATCATGTTAAGTTACTATCTAAGGGCGTGACACTCGGGCTGACCATATATTTTTAGATATGCTTGATTTTGATGTGATTCTGGGCATGGACTGGTTATCCCTCTATCGCTCAGTTATAGATTGTTTCACTAAGACGATTACCTTAGCCATGTCTGGTATTCCACTGGTGGTGTGGCAGGGTTCCATTAGTAGCACACCGGTTGGAGTTATCTTTTTTGTTCAGGCTCGGAGGCTAGTGGCTAGTGGGTGTTTGTCTTATATGGCCTATATGTGTGATGCGAGTAGGGAGGTCCCTTCAGTTGAGTCCATTTCAGTCGTCCGTGATTTTATAGATGTGTTTCCTACTAACCTGTTTGGCCTACCCAATATGGAATTTTCTATCGGTCTTGAGTCGCGCACTCAGACTATTTCCATTCCACCACATCGGATGGAACCTGCAGAGCTCAAAGAGCTCAGTATTCAGCTTCAAGACCTCTTGGATAAGGGGTTCATAAGGCGTAGTGTGTCGCCTTGGGGCACTCCTATTCCGTTTGTGAAGAAGAAGGATGGTATAATGCGCATGTGTATTGATTATAGGCAGTTGAATAAGGTGACGGTGAAGAACCGTTACCCCATGCGTAGGATTGATGATCTATTCAGCCAGCTTCAAGGTGCCACAGTTTTTTCGAAGATTGATTTGTGATGTGGTTACCATTAGTTGAGGATTAGGGTAGCAGACATCCTAAGACCGCATTTAGGACTCGATATATAGCCACTATGAGTTCCTAGTGATGTCTTTTGGGTTGACTAATGCCCATGCTGCCTTCATGGACTTAATGATGCGGTTGTTCAAATAGTATGTTGATTTGTTCATCATCGTGTTCATAAATGATATTCTGGTATACTCGTGAAGTAGGGGTGATCATGAGTAGTATTTGATGATTGTGCTCGAGACTTTGAGAGATCAACAACTTTATGCCAAGTTCTCAAAGTGTGAGCTTTGGCTTGAGTTTGTAGCATTCTTGGGGCATGTGGTATCCAAGGATGATATCATGGTAGATCTAGTGAAGATTCAAGCTATTCGTGATTCGGCTAGGCCCACTTTAGTTACTGAGGTCTGGGCTTCGTCGGTTTAGCAACCTACTACATATGGTTTATGGAGGTCTTCTCCATTATTGTAGCAGCTTTGACCCATTTGACATGCCTTGATGTTCCTTTGAGTGGTATGAAGAGTGTGAGTTGATCTTTTAGAAGCATAAGGAGTTGCTGACTACTGCTACTATATTGACTCTTCCAGTTGAGGGCGAGGGCTTCACAGTTTATTGTGATGCATTCAGTGTCGGTTTGGGTTGTGTATTGATGCAGCGGGGCAGGGCTATTGCTTATACGTCGAGGAAGCTTAGGCTACATGAGTGTAACTACCCCAATCGTGACTTGGGGTTAGCGATGGCAGTCTTCGCGCTTAAGATCTTAAGGCACTACCTGTATGGGGTTCATTGTGAGATCTACACTGATCACATCAATCTTCAGTGCATCATGAGCTAGAGGGATCTTAATTCGAGGTAATGTCACTGGATTGATCTTCTTAAGGACTATGACTTCTCTATTCTCTACCATCCGTGCAAGGCGAATGTGGTTGTGGATGTCTTGAATCAGAAGGCAGTGAGTATAGGTAATCTAGCCTTCTTATCTACTATGGAGATGCCTTTAGCTTTGGACATTAGTCCTTAGCTAACCAGATGGTTCGGTTGGATGTTTGGGATTCTAAGCGTGTTCTAGCCTATGTGGGAGTTCAGTCCTTTCATCTTGATCATATATGTAGCCGTCAGTTTGAGGATAGGCCCTTGGTGGAACATCGAGATCCAGTTTTAGCGAGTGATATTGGTCAAGTTAGCTTAGACTCAAATGAGATTTTGAGGTTTGCAGGTCGTATTTGTGTCTCGAGAGTTGCAGGTGTGAGTCAATTGATAATTAGGGAGGCCCATTATTGTAGATATTCTATTCATCCGGGCACCATGAAGATGTATCGTGACTTGAGGCACTGCAACACAAAGAATTGCATCTACCTAAGGTGTACCCTCGGAGGAGCTCGAACCTCTTAACAATAAATACCATGGAACCGAGGTAGCCAAAGATCCTGCCAAAGCCTTTCCCCCTGACTCTCTGAATGTTGAGGAATGCCTCCGACCTCAAGGTCCATACCCGATTGAGCCTCCTATCCCAATCACGTGTTGAAACTCTAGTGGAATATGCTAATGCTCCGCCCACTTCTATTGAATGCTTCTTGTTATCAACCAAGGAAAGAGTAGGTTCCAAAGAAGTGGTTTTATAGGTAACTCAAAGGGAAAACACATGATAAGAGTCGGAAACAAAATTTCCTATGAATGCCCTATAGCCTCCCGAAGATAGGATATAGACATCTTTGCACCGATCCACAGGACTCTACTAGGCATTTTCTCTCATACCAACGATGTCGGTCAACCTTTAGTCTGATACCAAACTATCATGACCCGATTTCTCAAGTCATGATGGAACCTACTACACCTCACCAATCAGTAAGCCTAATCTGTAGCCTAGAGCAATAAGCAACGGACTACCAAGCGTAAGCCAAACATCAAAAGTAAGAGCTTCAAACAAAGCATAGAAAAGGAAATCAACAAAACCATACAGGAACAATCCCAAGACCTTGCATCAGGCAATAGTTGAGCATCTAATCCAAAATAGGAATACAAGACTTTGACAATTACAAGTCAAGTACAAGCTGTCTCTGAATATAATATAAAAACTCAGCCTAGCCAAAACAGACGGAAATCGGTAGCTCCAAACACTAGGAGCTCACCCTTATCTCTAAAATCCCAAGTTACTCAGCACAACTCAAAATCAACGGCGATAACTCAACTGCAATCTGCAGGGGGGCAGAAGTGTCGTATGAGTACCAAAAATGGTACTTAGCAGGCAACACTGACTGAGCTCTAAAGATAGCACAAGCATAAACAACAAGTAATAAGAAAATCATACCACAAGTTACTAAACAGGAAAACTAAAGTAGCCAGAAAATAAAGAATAGAAATAGGAAACAAGGGTTAAGAAGTCGGGTCAAGAACACCCCTGGATCACAAGACAACAACCTAATCGCAAGTAACTAAGAT
Source organism: Solanum stenotomum (assembly GCF_019186545.1). Lineage (NCBI taxonomy): Eukaryota > Viridiplantae > Streptophyta > Magnoliopsida > Solanales > Solanaceae > Solanum > Solanum stenotomum. Next base: position 30,170,368 of record NC_064285.1, on the reverse strand, counting down.
ACCAAGTCGACTACCCAGTGTCAAAAGGATCCGCAATCACAATTTAAAAGTCAAAACCTACCAGGTAACAATAAAACAATACAGGAGAACATAATATAGTCAAACGATAAACTAACCGGACCCCCACAAACCCCCAGCCCAGGTAGCAGGAGTGACATATGAATCCAGGCCGCCCAGCCACACAGTCCACTCATATGGGCGTAAGTCACCCAGCTAGCAAGAGTGACTCAAGGCGTGTCAACTCCGAAGAGGATCTCAGGTATCAAAGGTGCCCAAATCATCCAGCCTATTCCCATGGGCTTATGTAGTCCAGCTAGCAAAAGTGACCTAGGGGCGTAAGTAAAACCAAAAGTATGCAACAAAGGGCATCAATGCACCGGATAGTCAAGTAAAAACTGAGCACAACCTAGATGCCTCTAATATCTCAAGTAGAAAAAAGAGAACGTCCCTGGCGCCTCGTAATCTCAAAAATCAGTAAGTCAAGTGATCCAGGTAGTACCACTCCCGTTAAAACTAGCTTAGAATAAAATAGTGTCTCATCATAAACGATAAATATGTCAATGCATAGGTCGGCATCGTACCAAAAAATCCATGAGAATGAGCAGACAATACAATGCATGCCATCACCAGCATTCAAACAAGTTAATCCAAATCAAATAATTATACAGTCACTAAAACCATGCTACCAAAGCAGAGAGTACTAACATTGGATCCAACTGGTCCTCGCACATGGTCTCAAGCCCAACAATATAATCATAAGCTCAATAAGGATTCAAAACGCCCATCGCTAATCAACAACCAAAGAGATCAAATGGAGATTTCAAATCAATAAAGGAGAGCAAACTCAAAGGACGATGCCCTACCCCAATCACACCGCTCCAGTCCCAGACTGAGGACAACTTGAACCAACCTACGTCTACGACGAGCCACCAAGGTCACAAGCATCAACGCAAGAAAAACACCTAGAAACAAGCCCTATAGGGAGCAAATCTTAACTACGAGGAGACACAATACAACCTAAACCATCTAATGTCCAGCCTAGTCTAAGGCAACCACGAATAAATTCTAACAAGGATAAGCAAGATCATATACTCCACGAGCGAAGGCATAGTCTAAACTAAGGATCCCAACACCAACAATAAGCCCAAGGCTCCTACAGAATCAAGAAATGATGGAATAACAAGAGGAAAACTAAATACCCGGGAAATACCATCCAAAATTACATGAAATATATACTAGGCATTATCTAAGAAGCTCAATCAAGAAAGTAGAGTGAAACCTACCTCAAAGTTGAACACGAGTCCTCTGAATCCATCACACACGATCTATCCAAATCTGAAACACTTTCAGACACAACCAAACTATCAAATTATCAAACACAATGTCATTACGGATGTTTTGACACTAAAATCGCAACAATTGAGAATGGACCTATATTCAATCAAAATGAGAATGTGGGACATGCACTGAGAATCCCAAAATTTACTCCATCAAAAGGTCCTAAACTATGCCTCAAACTTGTGTTCCGAAATTCAACACAATTCGAGGCCCGAAAATAGTCATAACAAAAACAGCAAAATTAACAAGAAAACCAAGCAAATGCAATAGCTTTAAGCGCAATCTCACCTCAAACAAAGGTTCCTCAATAGATTCTAATCACAGACCCAAGTAGTCACGCTCCCAATGATCACACAGGACTTCGAATCACTCAAATCAGAGCTCCTATGAGGGAGAAATTGTCTTTTAAAAATGAGGGTTGAAAGCAAAAATTTTTGAAAGAAAAACTCGAAAGTGGTCGCTAAAAGTAGAAATCCGGTCGTTAAAAGTCTGATATCTAGTCGCTATAAGTTTGCACCAGATATCAACACTTTAGCTGGTTTGCTCCAACACCAAATTCTCCGACCGAGTGTCTGGGATTCATTCAAAACCCCGTGCGTGCAAACAAAATATACTACCCCATCGATTTCAGTATTCCAAACTCAACAGAACTATCAAAATTATCATCCATGGTTGTTTTGATGAAAAGTGGATCCTAAACACAAGTTTCATTTTTAAGCTAAAACCCACAAGAAGGCTCAAAATAAGACTGTAAACCTAGGGAACCACACGAAAGGTCGTTCGAGACCAAACTCAACATTCCGAAGCTAACAATGCTGACTTATCCGAGCATGTTTACCAAGAATGTTGATCGAATTCAACCCTTTAGCTTCTGCTTCAAAGTTAAACCGCCTAACGCTATAAAATCACACCAAAAGTCTTGAGGGCCGAACCAACCATTCCCCTATCCTAAAATAGCCCTTTCGTAGCTGATGAAACCGTCAGAATTGCATTTTGAGACCATCTTCCTAAACTTTTGACTGAAGCCAACCATTCAAGTTCAAAGGCTCCAAAATATGAAAACTTATACTAAATCTTAACGAACGACCCAATGACCAAATTGTCAATCCCACCAAGTCATAAATAACTTGTGATCGCTAAAGAAAAGCTCTAAATGCTAAAGAGATCGGAAAATGAAGAAAATGACCTGGAGGATCATTATAGTCCTCCTTTAATTTCCTACCAAATTTCTTAATCAAAGAACTCTCTAACCTATAACATAGTCTTCCATACTTGTGAGCCTCTCTTCCATTTAACAACAAGTGGCATGTATCTTCTGCAACACTTGCTCTATAGGAAATTAGACCATAGAGAATTAGAGGTTCTAAAGTTCCACCACTTAGAAAATAAGGCATTATAAACATCAAATAAAGATCTGAAACCCAAACATCCCTTCACTTTAAGAACACAAATATCTTTCCAAACCATTTAGTGAGTGGCTTTACCCTGTTCTTTGCATTTCCATAAGAATTTAGCAAACATCTTATGAATATAATAGATCACACATATAAAAGTATTAATAGTTGAAAGAGGATAAATTGAAATACTTTGCAAAACATGATTAATCAACACCATTTTTCCCCCAAAAGATAAAAGCTTTCCCTTTCACATTTAAAGCTTGTCAAGAATCTTTTTGATCAATTCTGAGAAATAAACTTTTTTCATCTTTGCATGACCAATAGGACAACCCATATACATTAGTGGGAAACTTTCCTTTTCAAATCCAGTTACCTCTGCCACCACCAATATAGAAGTTTGAGTTACCTTGCATGTAAATAGACAAATCTCTTCATTTTATCATCTGAAGCAAAAATAATTGTATCATCTTCATAAGCAAGATGATTCAACTGTTCACTACGCTTAGGCAGCCCAAATTACTTAAATTCATAGTTATAAAACAACTTAGTCAAGGTCCTAGTCAAGACTTCAGCAGATATAATAAATAACACATGAGATAATGAGTCTCCTTGTTTCACACCCCTTGTAGAATGAAAAAGTCATAAGATTGACCATTGCTCAACACAAAATACCAGTTGTTAGTAATAATCCTTCAAATCATATCCATAAATACAACATCACAACTCATTTTCCTAGAACCTTAATTAGGAACCTCCGATCTACTCTATCATATTCTTTGGTCATATCTAATTTAATCACCACATTATCTGGTCAACCTCTTTTCTTGATATTAGTCATAATTTCTTGCGCAAGTAACACATTCTCAGTAATGTTTCTACCCTTAACAAAATCAGTTTGATTGTGAGAGATTAACCTTGGAAGGAATCTCTCTATTCTATCATGAACAAGTCTAAAAATAATTTTGTTCAGAAAATTACTCAGACTGACTGTCCTAAGATAAGAAAAGGATTGTATCACTTACTTTTTTGGTATTAGGACTAGATTAATATGAGTAATAGACTTTGATAAAGTAAGGCCCTGGAAAAAAAGCATGAATTATCTTAATAATATTAGGGCCTACTATATCCCAACAAGTCTGGTTGAAGCAGCTTGTCATGCCATCTGGTCCACAAGCACTATTATAATTATGCTCAAACACCACTTTTTAAATCTCCTCTTCATTTGGCAAAACCATCAAAAATTGTTTTCCTCCTGAGTAATCATACGTTAAATGTACTGCAACAATGTCTTGTTTTCAAAAAACTCCTTCCGAAGAACTGATCTTTGGAAAAATAGACTCGTTCAAAAGCTATTTCATCAACAGTTTTAGCCTAAGATCCATCAACCTTATTAATTTTGTTAAGTTTCATCCTCTTCCTTCTTCCTTTAATAAGACAGTGAAAAAAAATTGTATTTGTATCTTCTTCAATAAATCATTGGGCACTAACTTTCTGCCTCTAGAACCCCTCTTCATAATGAAGATATAGTTTCAATTCAACACGAGTTGCAGAACAACTCTATTGATAGGATTAGGATCTTGCTGGAACAAATCTTCTTTAATTCTTACAATGTCTTCCCTAATAGCCAACTGTTTAAAAATATCTCCAAACTTCTCTTTACTCCATTTAGATTATGCCACCTTTGTTCTCTTCTTTTCGTGTTTCATTTGGATAAAAATTTCACCTTCAGCTTCAGCAACTCAATTTTGACAAACCACTTCTTTGGAATCTTCTCTTCCATACCATAATTTCAAGAATTTGAAAGGCTTAACTACAAGAATATTACTAAAGCCACAAGACATGCGTAGTGGATCATAGTCAAATCCAGTTCTAGATAAGTGTTGTAAACCAATATCACCATAAAGGTCTAATAATGATTGATTAACTACCACTTTATTTAGTTTTTTGAAAATACAATCATCATTTAGCCTGACATTCCACCATGTAAAAGGATTTCCTAAAATATCCTTAAATTATGGAATTTTGCATAACATTGACTTTCCATCCATAAATAATAAATAAATATTTAATTATTTAATTTAGGGAACAATTATTCAAAATAAGAGAAATATGAGACAAATGATCAATATGGAGTGCATATTTGAGCCAAAAGGTTGACGTAAGGGGTATTCGAGGACCGATCAAAATGTCAATTTCTTCAAAAAAAAACAATCAATACGAGAAAATTTATCGTTTTGGAGCGATGTAGTCCCGTCGCTTTTGAAAAACCGTTGAGGATAAAAGCAACTGAAGTGACTGTGTCACTTTTTCATCGATTTTGACCAAAAAATGACACAACTCGTCACTTTTGGTTGTCAATTATTGGCAATATTTTAGTAGTGAGATCCAAGAAGAAGAAAAAAATGGAGAGAGGGGATATGATTTTACTGTGGAACACAAAATTAGGTCAATCATCTGAGTCCATATGTTAAGTAATTTCAAATTATTTTAATGGAAAAGGACCCTAAAATACCCTTAAACTATGGGATTTTGTACAATATTGCCCTCTCATCCACCTTGTGAGTGTGGGCCGTTAGAAACAAGGGTAGTTTTAAGTCAAAAGTTGACGTCTGAGGTATTTGGGGGCCAAAAGGTGGACGGAGGGTAGTTTTGTACCAATTCAAATAGTTGAGGGGCATTTTAGGTCTCTTTGTTGCTTCAAAATAGGCCTATAGATAGATATCATGAAATTAATTATTTTTTAAAATTTTATTTTCAAGTGTATCGGGTCAGAATATGAATTATATGTGATTTTTATTATTTATTTGATAATGAATTAAATTTGGACCAATCAAATTATGCAACATAATAAATAAATATTTAATTATTTTACTTTAGGGAATACTTGTTGAAAATAAGGGCAAATATGAGACAAATGGTTAATATCGAGGGGATTTTTGAGCCAAAAGATTGACGTAATGGGTATTTGGGAACTGAAGGTGGATGAAGGGTTGTTTTGTACAGTTTCAAATAGTTCAGGGGCATTTTACGTCCTTCTCTGATAATTAAAGCAATATCCAAATTATTATAACCCAACTCATAACTTGGGATCCATCTAAACTTCGTGTTTCCATCTAAAATAAGATTATTATTTTTATTAATGTAAAATTTTCTATTAAATATCCATTTGTCTTGTCATTCCCTCTTTCTATTCTTTTTTAAATCTCTTGATACATGTTCATAATCTTTTAATTTATATTATTTTCATGGTGGGGGTAGGGGTGGGGATAAAAGAAAATATTTTTTTTGTTCATTTATTTTGAATTTTGGATACACAAAAAAAACGTTATTACATTATCGTGTATTGAATTAATCATTCCTTTATGAATGTCCTTGTTGTTTTCCTCCTTTTTTTCTCCTTTGTTTTGTCATAAGTCTAAAAAAATTAAAATGGTGGAGAAGATCCTCAACTCAACTATCTAAGCGACTAACTTTGGTACCTCAACTCAACAGTTCTCTCAAACTGTTCTAAGTATATTTCAAGAACTCAAACTCGCTTCTTGTTACAGATCTACACACAGCTACTCTCTACAATCTAGAAATTATTACAACTCGATAATAACCCTAGAACAACATCAACTGCAATATCAAGAATTAATATAAACTATTACAACTCAGTAAATACTCCGTTTACAAGAACTAACTTTAACACCAAACTATCACCATGTAATCGCTTGAGTTCCAATCTTCGATCTTCGCCTTCTTACCTTTCTTGCCTTTGCGATTTTTCTGATTTGTGCCTGCAAAAAGGTGCAGCGTGTTTTTTTTCACATATATAGTACAATTCTTGTACCCTAATTTGCATCCTCCTTTTCCTTGTATGAAACAAACTCTGTTAAGAAAACCTTACAAACATAAACTTCTCCCCATAATTAGCTAAAGTCTTTTTGGACGAGGACTCCTCTTGCATTAGCATCTTTTCAATGATTTATTATGCATTCCTATATTCCACGGAAGCAGGGGTGAATTTAGGTATAAATTTTGGGTCATCGAAATTTGTGGTCATCCGACTAAATTCGATATATTATTTGTATAATTCTTAAAAATATATTAACTATTAGCTAAAGGAACTCATGCCCAAAATGGCCAGATGGTTCACTGATCTGAGTCCCTCTTTTCAAGATTGATGTTGCTTGTTTGAATCCCAGCAAGTGCTCAATTTTCCCTTTTTCTAAACAAAAAAAAAGGTCTATTTTGTTATATTAAAGTAATGTCATTACAACTTTAATTAGTAAGGCATAACATAGAAGAAAATATATTTCAATTAAACTAGGTCTTCTCTTTTGCTCACTAATTTATTATCTTTATAAAATTTTGGGAAAATGGCATGATANCCCCCCCCCCCCCCAACCTACACACAAAATTTTATTATTTAGAGTTGATATATCCTCGTTATAAAAGTGGCACAAATATGTCCTCACGTTACAAAAATGGCTCATATATACCCTTTTCATTTGGCGTAAGTGTAAAACTTAATTTTAAATTTATTTTTTTACTTTTAGTTATAAAAAATCCATGTAGAGGTATATTTGATCATTTTCACACATGAATTATTTTTTGAATTATTTAATTAACAATTTTTGATATTCTTATTCCTCTTTCTTTGTTTTTTCTTTCACTTTAGTGTAAAACTAAGAGAAATCAAAAGAAAGAAGTGTGAATGGAAAAAGTGAAAAAAATAAGAAAATATTTTAGAACAATTTTTTCGCGGCTACATTGTAGTTCAAATAATTTTTTTTGCGCCTACATTGTAGTTTAAATATTATTTCTTGCGCCTATATTGTAATTTAGTTTTTGTTTCTATAAAAAAAATTTGGGGCATCTATGATAAATTTTTACAATAAAATTAGTGAAAAAAATAAATTTGACCATTAAAATAATAAACTCAAATTAGTCGTTGAATAAAAAAAGTCAAAAAAATTATGAAAAGGATCAAATATACCCGTACATAAATTTATTTTTGCATTTGTTAGAGGAAAAGAGTATATGTGTGCCATTTGTATGACATTATACATGTGAGTCACTTTCAAACGAGGTGTATATGAACTCTTAACCACAATGTTGAGGGATATATTAGGTTGTTTTCCCTCCATCTTCTTAAAATCCTGGATTCGCCTTAAGCATAAGTAAACTCATCAACCCGTAATCATATCAAGGGTCTCAACCTGATTCACTACCGTCAATTATCAAAAGTAAAATATATGTTGAGTTATTTCCGAACAATTTCCCTAATCAATGGATCATAGTTTAGTTTGTCAATCATCAAATTAAAACTACAAACATGTCTTATTCCCTAATATGGTTCTTGAAAAATTAGTGCAATTTTGGTATTATCCCAAAAAAAAAATTGTTTTTAAAAAATAAAAGTATGGTACTACGTGGAAGTTAAAAGGATGTTTTTTGCTGATATGATAGTAGAGTCTAGAAAGAAGATATATATGGCGTGGCGTCCAAGTCAGGTTTGACCGTTTACATGTTTGGCGTTAATATCGCACAACCGCAGGTTCAGGTAACCTCTCATTATTAGTGCAGAAAATAATGCGATTTTGGGTTGAATGAATTCTCTTCATCTTCACCAAATATTGATTAATACTAATTATTTGTGGGTGTATATGGGCAACTGCATAACCTGCTGCGTCCATGCGCGGGACCAAGTTGCAGGAATTCCTAACGCTGGAACCTTGACGTTTCCCACCTCCACTGGTATTATTCCCTTTTTTCTATTATATATATTTTATTTTATGTCAGTTTTCTTTTCCAATCCAATGCTTTGATTTGTTTTCATTTTTTTACAAAATGGATATTGAGGATTGACTTAACTAATTGTTAGAAAATAATGTAAAATGTGTGTACACTCATGGATGGGTATCTCATATCTTTTTCATGACTAACAAATTGTGGTATTTACACATCTTTGTGGTCATTATAGTGTGTTTAGCTAAGGATAAAAAAAATTGAGTTATTATGTGACCAATTCAGGCTGACATGTTTGTTCAGAATTTGCATACTATTCAGGAGGCACAGATTGCAGTCACCCTTTACCTGTTCCAACAGTCTCAAACCAGAATTCTAGTAGGAAAAAGAGAACAGGGATTGTACCAAGTCCAAGGTCTGAGAGTGAAATATTATCGTCTCCTTATCTAAGAGCTCTTTTGCCCTCTGAACTTGCAAAAGCTACCACCAATTTCCATTCTGATTGCCTTCTTGGTGAAGGAGGATTTGGTTATGTTTATAAGGGATGGCTATGCAACGACACTCTTACTGCTGCAACACCTGGATCAGGACTTGGAGTTGCAGTAAAAAAACTCAAGCCGAGAGGTTTGCAGGGTCATAAGGAGTGGCTGGTACGTTCTTTCGTCATTTTTTCCTATTAATTCCCCCCCACCCCAACCCTTTAAGTCTATTGACTAGTTTCTTCCTATAGTCAGAAGTGAATTATCTTGGACAACTTCGTCATCCAAATTTGGTCAAGCTCATTGGATTCTGCTTGGAAGGTGAAAACCGGCTTTTAGTATATGAATTTATGCCAAGAGGGAGCTTGGAGAACCATTTGTTTCCAAGTGAGTCTTTATTTACATATTTCTTTCAATTATTCTTGATACTATTGATTCTACACTTTCAATTATCTTCAAAATTTTGTCCAAATCCACTTCACTTAAAATCTAATCCATTCAAAATTGTTGCATTTGGATGCAGAGGCGTATCTAAAGGGGGGTCACCGGGTTCACGTGAACCCATGGTCTCCTCCTGAAATCATATATAGTAATGTTATAATTTTAAGAAAACATTGAAATATAGATGCGTGAACCCACACTTCAAGTATCACATAATGCGATTATGACTGGGTGCACCTCTCTCCGCGAGGTTAGAAAGTTGAATTTTATATTTATCTTTTTTTATTTTTCTTTCTAAAATTAGATAACACTTCTCTAAATGGTAATTGGTATATAAGAATTAATTTTAGACCTATAATTTTAAAATTTTAACGATTTTTAGTAGTAAAAACCTAAATGTCGAACCAATCAAATTTAGATCAACTTTTATATAACAGTGCACCATCATCTCAAAATCCTGGATACGCCTTTGTTTGGATGGGCAAGGGAATCCATGTTTAGCCAATATCTGACATTTTATAGATGAAATAACAAAACTATGAGGTGTTCTTTAAAGATCAAGTTTATGGATCTGAAATTGTGCGGTTTGCAGAGAGTGCACCAGTTCTTCCCTGGGCAACAAGGATTAAAGTTGCTATAGCTGCTGCTCGAGGTCTTTTGTTTTTGCATGATGCGGAACCACAAGTTATATATCGTGACTTTAAAGCTTCTAACATCCTTTTAGACTCGGTATATATGCTCAAGAATTACTTTTTTTCTTTCATGGGTTAATATGTTGATTGTTTGGTGGGTGGATGGGTACTTGATGATTGATATTCATTTTCTTTTGGTGTAGGAATTTAATGCAAAACTTTCAGATTTTGGCTTGGCAAAATCTGGCCCAACTGGTGATCATTCTCATGTGTCTACTCAAGTTATGGGTACTCAAGGATATACTGCTCCTGAATATCTTGCTACAGGTTTAGTTATTTTCATTCAACTAAAGAATTCTAATAGTGCCGCACGGAACATTAATGAGACTCTAAGTCCGTGACATGTTACTTTATCTCATTGCCTGCTAGTTTGACCCCGTGTTTTTCTATTTAGCAGGTAAACTAACTGCCAAATGTGATGTTTATAGCTTTGGGGTCGTTTTACTTGAGCTTCTTACTGGTCGTCATGTAATGGACAAAAGGAAGGCTGGTGCAGAGCAAAATCTGATAGAGTGGGCAACGCCTTACTTGCATGACAAGAAAAAGTTGTTCAGGATTATGGACACCAAGTTAGAAGGGCAATATCCTCGAAAAGCAGCTACAATAGCCGCCACTCTAGCATTGCATTGTGTACATCCTGAATCAAGGGGAAGACCAGATATGTCATTTGTGCTGAGTGCTTTAGAACAGCTTCCTTCAAAATATATGTCTGGTCGTCCATTTGGGGATCGAAAAAAGATGTCCAAGTCTCGACACAAATCTGAATCTGCATTTCCAGGCAGTGTTAGGACAAAACACGCCTCTCGTATTTCAGAAGGTACAAAATCCCCATGAGAACGATGAAAATTTCTCAACTCTCAATGTAATTGAGTTTTTTGGCTCATTGTTTTTAATTTTGTATCATACTTATTTCAAAGTAGCGAGCGACTCATATATACCATCCTGTATATATCTGTTATTAACTATACCACATGAATTCGGCCAAAGTTGCAGGGGAACTTAATCTAGTAACATATATGCTGATTTAATTAAGCTCAAGTGTAGGTTTCACTTATAAAATATCACTAGTTTTATTCTCAGACATTGCTTGTTATATTACAAATTCCATGTATGAAACAGATCACGGCAGTTGATTAATTGAAGCAAAGCAAGGAAAAGGATTTTTTGTATAGAATGTTTGGACTAACTTTTGTGTCTAATAATGTTTGTATGTATGTATGAATGATACTTTTTACTGTCATATTAAAATGACTTACTATATCTAACTTTGTGTGTCACACCCCAAATCCGGATGTGATGGCACGTGTCCATTTCACTCCGGACACGTCAGCCTAACCCAACCACAACGATAGAGAAGTAGAAATACGAGAATAAAAGATAATAAATAAGCGGAAGACTTTAATTAAGACTCAACACTACTCAGAATTGGTTGTCACATGTACAAACCTCTAAATACAAAATTCGAATAAAAATATACAAGTCTCAGCGTATAGTTCTCGAATAGAACAAAACTGAAAGTAAAGATAACTCAAGGGCACGTCTGGAATGAACCGCTACCTTTCGAGTATGTCCCGAAGCTCAATCTGCTAAAGAAACTACTAAGCCGAATCTGAGAGAGAGCTGTCAACCTACACAATTGTGTAGAAGCAAGGGTGAGTACTGAAAACCACAGGTACTCGCAAGTAACTCTAAACTAAGCAAAACTAGCAGCTACAAACAACTCCTTTCAATCCCAACCGAACCACCGAAACTTCAATCTAGCAGCAAACCAACCAACCTATACTAAACAGATCATATTCAACAGCCAGAATCAACAGTATATCCTCATCAACCTCAGATCAACAAATAAGAGCAAGTAGATCAAATTCCACATAAGAAGGGTAAACTGATACAATCCACACATCACAGACAAAGATAAGGCAAATGCGATGCAAAATGCAATAATGATGTCATGTAGTCATGATGCATGTCTGTCCTACGATACACATTTGTTGACGTAATCAGTCTGCGCTGAATACTCAAATCAGAACCCATGGGGGCCACACATGGACCATGTATCATCGCCGGAACCAGATCCCATCGGCATCCAAATCGCTAGCCGGAGCTAGTCTATCTCATATATCTCTAGCCGGAGCTAGTCTCAACTGTGTCTCATATCCATCCATCCTCATATCAGTGTCTCAGAACTCCTGCAACAGATAGTTCACACATGGGATGAATAATGAATATGCACATGTCATCAATCACAATCATATCACGATCACATCATAGTATT
>NC_064285.1:30092738-30151297 GCF_019186545.1 Solanum stenotomum | reverse complement strand
CATCCAAGAAGCTTAAAAGCTCACCCAAAACTCATTTGGCACTTCCCGAACACAAACCAAATATGCTACTAGCTTGAAAATGACATTTCGGACTCAATGAAATCGTCGGAATTTGAATTCGAGGTCTCCTTGACCCGGTATCCGATAAGGCGTCAAGAAACTAACTTTAGGCTCAAAAACTCGAAACGCACTCGGGGCCTCTAAAAATTCAACCAAGACTCATTCTAGACTTAGAATCACCCCCTGAATCCAACGGTGCCCTCAGAATTCCATTTCGAGCACCGGAACCTCGTTTGTTGACCAAAGTCAACTCTTGATCAAAATTTCACAATTTTTGCAACTTAGGACCTCAAATCTTCGTTTTAACTCCAAATTCGACTCCGTAAATTCTCATAGACCCGTTTCGACATTCTAAAACTGCTGGAATCGACGGAAATCCGATTCGAGTCTCGAAACTCCAAATGACTCGAAATAGCACTTTTAACTCTTAAAAACTCAACTTTCCAAAAACTCAACTTTTCATCAATTTTCCTTCAAACCAACTTCGAAAATACAACAATTAGGACTCGGGGCAACTATCGAGAGGGGTAAAACGGGCATTTTATGAAAATTTCCAAAAATGACCTTTAGGGTCATTACATTGTGACATAACGATTAGATTCGTAGAGTAATCTCTGTGAATTTTAAATCAAAGAATGTATTCTCCCGTGTCTTTCGTTTCAAAATTGACGGAAATTTAGCTCCTCAATACCCTATACAAAGTCCTATGATCAACTAATTGTATATCACCCACCTAAAGAGATAATGCTACAAAATCTTTAGGATAATCTACAAAATCATATTGCCTGGATAATTGTTTATGTCTATAAATAGACCTTTTAAGATTTCAAACTTTGTGCTCTTGATCATTGTAATCATTATATAAATTTATAAAATTATTCGATTATGTTAAATTCATGAATTTATTAGACGAAATAAATATTATGGATTAATATAATTGGGTTATTTATTTAAATTTAACAAATATGAATTTAATTCAAGTTTAAATTAAGTGATTTAGGCTACACTAGATGGACCCAATTTGTTAAGTCAAATGTCATCTCATCCTAGAGGCCCATTTTGATGTCACGTGGAAAATGATGTGGCATGCCTAGTCAAACAAAGAAGTTGATCAATGGGATCATGCCACGTGTCAAAGATGACAAGCCCACCTCATAATTAAGCACATATGTCATGTCACTTAAATCTGATTGGCCGAAGGAAACCTATTCCTATCACAACTCCTCTATTCTAAAACTATAAATAGGGGTCCTCATAATTTAGAAAAGAGACCAAAATTCTAACAAGAAGCCTGAGAGAACTTGTGGATCAAAAAGCCACCGATTTCTCAACAAGCTACAAGTTTAAAATTCAAACATTCAAGTTCAAGAACCATCAAGACCACAAGATTCAAGATCAAGCTCGAAGCTCTTGAATTCAAGTAAAAGTCAAGATCAAAATAAAGTTAAAGTTCATCAAACATTCAAGAAAACGTTCCAAAGCCCTTGAATCCAAGTTCAAGTTAAAGAACAAATTCAAGATCAAGCTCATGTGCCCTTGAATTTATATCTAAAAGGGAAAATGCATAAGTCCCCCCCCAGCCTATGCCCAAAATCCCTGAGACACACCTAACCTTTACTAAGGCCCTATTACCCCCGAACTTATTTTATATATGATTTTCTATCCCTTTTCGATCTACGTGGCACTATCTTGTGGGCCTAGCGCGTGTTGACAATTTTTTCAAGGATAGTGCCACGTAGGCTGAAAAGGGGTAAAAAATTATATACAAAATAAGTTCGGGGGTAATAGGACCTTAGTAAAAGTTAGGTGTGTCTCAGAGATTTTGGGCATAGGCTGGGGCTACTTATGCATTTCCCCTATCTAAAAAGACGAATCCGAGGAATAATAGAAATTGTAATACTCGCACTTTGAAATCAATAAATACAATTATGGCAATTATTTTCCGTTCTTGATTATTGTGTTCTGGACATGAATTTTATTGTCTACAATCATTTTTTATGAAACTTAATGGTTGCTCCGATATCTTCATTTTGTTCTGCATCCAAAAATTCAATCTTAATCGGTTGGGTGCAACTTAAGGTTCATAATTGCAACTACAATCAGAATTAGTTTGATAGAACTAAATCTCACAAGTGAGAATTAGGTGTTTTCATAATCAATATCCTTTTGTTGTGTTTACCCTTAGCAACTAAACGGGCTTGTAGTGTTTTGATGAAACTGTGTATAACTTTTTTTAAAAAAAAATAAATTGAAACCATAAACAAAAGTCATATGGCAAGTGAAAGAAGATCCACTCTCTTCAACATATATGACATTAATGCACCAATTGAGAATATTTATAAGTATCACATTTTGATTTTTCTAGTGAATCCTCAGTCAACCTTTTGGTTATTTGATAAGCAGGCCTCGGAAGGCATTTTCCTGATAGATGTTATAGTCATCTGGAAATTACAAGTCCATTTCTCTTCAGCACTATCGATCGATGTATAAGGAAATGTTGTTGTCATGTTAATTTTCAAACCACAGTATGATGTCAGTACGTAGTATCCCTCTTCATGCAATAAAACCCTCAGTGTAGACATAAAATTCTGAATAAGCTTGACAAATTTCAACATCTATTTAATTAAATTGTGGGTTCTTGCCAACTAAAGTACAATCCCATTTTCGTTTTTGCTGTTCTAGTTCCTTCCCATTGAGTTTAACAACTTTGATACCATCATCAATATAAGGGGATATAGTTGAGTTGCTTGAGTCGGGGTAGAGCTTTCAATGGAGAACGTGAGTTATCGTGTTGGTGTTAAGAAATAAAAAACATACGACAAAAGTGTTAGGAAAAACTATAATTGTATAGTAATCAGAAAATGTATTATTTCTTAGAATAGGATTGATTTACAGAATATACAATTATAACCATATATACTTCTTCCTAGAATAGAACCAATTGTATAGTTATAAATATTTGCTTTCTACTGTATCATGGAGGAATAGAGAAAACTATTTTCAGAATATCTTATGTCTTTCTAGCATGGTATCAAGAGCCATCATTTATAAATTAAAAAAAACCGTGCTCTTTGCTTTCTCTACACAGGTACCTTGTTACCTTTCTGCGTTCCTTTTGTCTCTTTGTTTTCTCTGCACATGCATCTGTCCCTTTTTTTTCTCTTTCTCTGTTGTATTTTATCTACTCAATGAATTCACAATCATCCTCGCACGATTTGAACTCCACAAAATTGGATGGTTCCAATTTTTCTCTATGGGAATTCCACTTTGGAATTTTTGTTCAAAGGAAAGGGCCTTTTTGGGTGGTTAGATGGCTATGTTGGTCTGCCAACAGATGAAAAAGAGTTGGATCGCTGGAATTTGAATAATGCGAAGGTAATCGCTTGGATGCTGAATTCGGTACATGATGACATTGCTATGAGACTTAGACCATTTATTCAGAGATGTGGCCCCACCTGCGTAACGTCTACCAACAAAGCAATCTAGCACAAGAGTTTGAAGTGGAACGCAACATTGTCGAATACACACATGGGACAAGAATGTTTGTTCCTTTAATGTTGTTTTGCAGCTGCTCTGGTCTGAACAAGATCAAATTTCTCGGTGAAATATGTCTACGACAGGGCTCAAGGAGGTGCTGGGAGAATGACAAAGGACAAGAGTGGTACAGTTCTTGATGAAACTCTGACATGAATTCGAGTCGATTCATGGTAGTTTGTTGAACAGAGAAGTCACACCTTCTCTTGATGTTGAGTTGGCAGTCGTCTTGCGTGAAGAGACCAGGCTTGGAACTCAGGCGGCCATAGAGTCGATGTCATTACTAGTTGTTGCATTACTTGCACAAAAATCAACGATCGATACTTCATCAGGAAATACTAAGAGAAGTGTCCAGTGTTATGAATGCAACGACTTTGATCACATAGCAGTCAATTATCCTAAGAAGAAAAGGTTTTGTGCTTACTACAAGTTTACTGGTCATCATATTTCAGATTATCGTTGTCATCCAAATCGTTCACGAAGCATACCAGACGGATGTCAATAAATCAGTTGGTTCCTTCCCTTCTGGACATGATTTTGAAAGGCCGATTCAAGATTCTATAGTAGCAGCCCTTTCCGGAGCCATCTCAAGTGCACTCTCGGTATCCTTAGGTACAAGTAATTCTATTAAATCTACTTGGTCTCTGAATTCGGGTGCTTCCAATCATATCACCGGAGATCTGTCCCAATTTTCTTCAGTGTATGATGATGTTTCTAAACATGTTATTCATACGGCAAACAAGCATACATTGCTCGCCTCAGGTATTGGTTCTGTTGGAAATTTGTCTAATGTTCTTTATGTACCTAATTTGAAGGCTAATTTTGTTTCGGTAGGTCAGCTAGTTGATCAAAATTGTGTTGTAAAATTCTCACCCAATGATTGTGTTGTTCAGAATCTGAAAATCGGGATGACCATGGCCAAGGGTTGTAGTGTTGGTAGAATGTTTCTTTTAAAGTCAGTTCATCATGATTTGCATCATTGTTTTCTTTTAGATTTTGCGTGGATGTTACTCGCTCGAATAAGTTGCTCACTCTTTGGCATAATAGGGTGGGTCATACTCATTCCTCTCGACTGCAACATATGCTCAAATCATGCCTTCCAGCAATACATGACATTCATTCCAGTCTCCCTCTGACATGTTCTAATTGTGCTGGTTCAAAAACTCACAAACTCCATTTTCCATCTAGTTCATCTTCTTATGACGATCTATTTGATTTGATTCATAGTATTGTTTGGGGTCCTTCTCCTATTTTGTCAAGGATGGGATATAAGTACTTTATCTTAATTATTGATCATGTATCTAGATACACATAAGTATTTTTTTATTTGAAATAAATCTGAGGTTCTGACTCTTATTATGAATTTTGTTTAGTATCTGTATACACAGTTTCATAAACCTATAAAAATATTTTGTTTTGATTCTGGAGGAGAGTACACTAAGACGAATCTTGTTGAGATTTTCAAAAATAAAGGATTGTTTCTCAACGCACTTGTCCTCATACTTACTCCGAAACAAAATGGAGTCGTAGAAAGAAAGAATTAGCATATTTTGGAAACTACATTGGCTTTGTTGGGCACATATAATATGCCTAAGAGTTTGCAATACATACTTATGTATATTTGATTAATAGACAAACTTTCCTAGTCATTTCTAATGAGACACCGTACTTCAAATTATTTCATAAGAAGCCTGATTATTCTCACTTGCGAGTTTTTGGTTGTGTTTGCTTTGTCCATCTTCCTGCACATGAACGACAAAAGCTTTCACCAAAGGCAACACAATGTATTTTTGTGGGCTACAGTGACACATAAAAAGGGTATTTATGTTATGAAGCATCTCATTGCCAACTTCGTGTATCTAGACATGTTATTTTTTTTAGGATCAATTTTCTTACAAACAAAAATCTAAACATGCTTCAGAATCCGTTTCCTTTTTGTACAAGTTTGATAATGATGTGGTATCTACTGATCCTCCAGAGTAGCACATGAACTATGATCATGATGATCTCCATTTGTCATGTTCTTCGGGCATTGACTCTACATACTCATACTCATCTTTAGAAGAGGAATCATCTCATCCAGTTACTCCCCCATGCGGATCTAGTCGGACATATTGCCATACTCCTGAATGCTCTGTTATTCTCCAGGGAAATTAAGTAAGTTTATCACGACCCGAGAGCACCCTCTAGTCGTAACCGGCGTATTCAACCTCGAAGAGGTCAAATACAAGCCTCATATATCATTCATTAAAATACGATACAAAAAAAAATATAGAGGAGAAATTTAAAGCTTCCTTTACAATCGAAAGACCACCTTTTAAATAAAAAGCAAGCGGAAGACTTTGTAGACTTTATCCAAGATGTCTCAAAACCATCTAATACTTGAATACAACAATAGGACTAAGCCCACTCAAAACTATAACAAAACTACAAGACATAAAAGAACATGTTGGTTATTGTCCTCGAATATATGAGGACTCACCAAGTCTTCATCTTCAAACATCTTAGAAACCTATCCATCAACCATGGAATATCAACATCTCCAAGTCCCTACACTTTAGTCAAAAGGGAAAGAAAGGGGTTAGTACAATTATGTACTAAGTATGGAAACCATGCAAAAACAATCTAAAAAGGACATTTGGTTGAAAGTCATGCCCTATGCCATTTTAGCAAAACTTCATGAATATTGACATATTAGACATATTATAGAACATAACCAACATATAAAACATTAACCACATTATAGACATACTCAACATTTTCACCACGTAACTCATTTTATCATCCAATAACCCTTATCTAAAGTTACCCTAAGATACACTTGAGTGAGACATGAAGTGGCCGCCCATACAACCTCTTCATACATACCTAAGTGTTCCTCAAGGCTACTATAGACAAGAACCATCATTTTTCAAGGTAGCATACTAAGTAACTCACTTCATTAACATAAACTATTCATTTAACAAATCATTTAGACAATAAGTCAACATTATTCTTTAAAGCCATTTAGGACACATTCATGCATTTCGGGGACTTCACACTATAGTCATATTGACTTAGGGAACTCATTTCGGCACCTTCAAAGCCTACTCATGCCTTGTGTAGATAGCATCCCATAGTACTTTCTACACGTTGTAGAACCTATCAAGTAACTAGAACTCACACTAAGGCCATCAAGTTCTACATTTAAAGATCCAAGTGTCAAGAATGCTCATAGCACAAATTTCAAAGAGATTCAATAATAAGGTTCGCCCAATATATACATCATGTCGTCCACCAAGCACAAGCAAGTATCAAGAAGGCCCGATGCCCGTTATCAAGAAGGGTCAAAGCCCAATAATCAAGAGAACCAAGAACCATATTAAAAATGGCTTTCTAATTCGTACTTAAAATGGACAACTTTCATTCATAAGACGGACTAAAAATCCAAAGTCAAGATGGCAAGTGATCCAAATCAAGAGGCATGCCAAGAGTGACAAAGTCACAACCACAAGAAGGATAAGGTCCCAACAAGAGTGCCAGGTGCTCAAATAGTCCGTACAAGTGGGCGAGTTACATGAGTGTCTTTAACGCCTTAAAGGATACCAACATGACAATGCAAAGTGACAAGAGGTAGCCAAGGTACCAAGATCAACCTTCAGATATACCAGCAGTTAAAAGAGTACAAATACAAGTTTATACACAAACTCAGTGCTTTAGCAAAGAACCAGTCCAACACAACTTTGCGACTTCAGACCATTGACCAACCAACATTTCAATGTCCTCAACTTATTCACGAGTATATACAACCTTAAAAATACAATTAAATAACATTTTTAACTTCTATTAGCTCAGTAATGTTGACGTAAAATAGGATCATCATCACAAGTAAGCCTAGCATATACAAATACAACTATGCTGCCAAAACAGTGAATCTGTCTAGCCTGGTACCTCAAGTGGCAAGTTAGATTTCAAAAGGAAAACGGCAAAACTAAACTTTATAACTTACATGAAAGATGTAGGTACATCTCTAAGGTTGCAAATAAACAAGAATCACCTCAAAATATATTTTGTACAAAAAGATATATTCAAAACACTACAGCTGATCATACAGGATTTCAATTTCCGAAATCTGGGCAGAACTTGCCCTTTGTTACGTCCCATATTTCGTGTCCATAACAGTTAAATTAGAGTTTTACATAAACATAAGAGATGTAGGTATACGAGTTAGCTTTGCAAATCATATTTATTCATTGTAAATGAATTTCTAGAGAACAAGATATGCGTAAATTACCAAACACTACCCAGCTCAGAAACAGAGTTCATCACTTACATATGAAAGGAATGCCATAGCCTATCGATTTATAATCAACATAGCTTTTCATTTAACAAGAAGAGCACCTAAGTCTACCAAGTCATGAGATGACATTTAACAATATAAGGCACTTCACATTCCATCATATTCATTCACAAGTGTTAAGAGAGAACATACTTTTAATCACAATACAATAATACTTTATTCAAGCTCACCTTGGGATCGCATGAACACATTTATATTCACAACATGATTACCTTTACTTCATTCGATTCTCATTCAAATCCTTTACATCACATTCACATATATGATATCATGTCAACACTTCAATTCCTCATATAATGCCTTCAATGCCATAATGATAATACATTCAATAAGTAAACACCTCCACCATAAGTGGATCACACATCAATCTATCACAATTCTATATCAATTCTACATTAACAATGAAGTTTGGTCAACTTACCATTTTCCAAAGCGACAATCACCATTCCTCAATTCTTCAACAATTCTCAATAGATAATAATAGAAATCAACTACTCAACTCAACCTAAGCATTTTTCCATCATCATTCAATCATAAACATTCAACCCACTTCATAAGCCAAATTTAGGAACCTTGGAAAGACATGGGTTCATGGACTTTTCTTTCTTAAAACCATAAATAAACATCAATAATAACATAAATCATCATTAAAAATCATTTAATGCAAGAACCCATCCTAGAACCGAAACTAGGACTTTATTGAGTTTTTGAAGAGCTTTCAAAACACTTTGATTTGGCTCCTTGAATGGAAAAGGAATCAAGGATAAAGGATCCCCATACCTTAACCTTCATGAATCTAATGAAAATTGAAGAAGAAACACCATGAAATCCTCAACCCTAGCTCCCACTTCATCTTCTTCTTTGAGTTAGAGAGAAATATAGAGAGAGGGAAGACTTTGGGATTTTGATTTTGGGAAAAGAGAGTAAATGACTTGTTAAAAGACTTAAAACCTTATATAAGTCATTTAATTAACTCCTAACCGACCCCCTAAGCCCTTAATCTACTAACTAATTAATTCCCAAAGCCCCAACTAAAAATTATAATGTTAAAAACTGGCAGCATCTACGGACCCCAAATCTCTTTGAACTAAACTCAAAAAGCCGATTTGCATTATTTAATCAAGTTACCAACTTCAATACACATGTGAGACTCTAGTTCTTCCTATTTCTTTTTTAGGGTCGTTACATTATCCCCCACTTGAGAACATTCGTCCTCGAATGACACTTTAAACACATAAGGGGGTAACGACTCAAGACTAGCAGTCCACAATCATACATACAACATTATAAACATAACACATATCTTGGAGAAACATCAACTCCACATCAACAAGGATAAAACAACTTCATGCAATTCAAGAAAGTAGGAATACATCTGCCAACTCCTTATGCATCAAACTTTCACATTCTTCATTTCATTGGAGGAACTTCATTCTCCAATTCACATAATTTTCATCATAACATCAATAGACACAATATGCAATTTCCTCATAAAAGCACATTATGCAACATTTTCAAGAACACATTTAAGCATGCTCAATAAGTCAACTCATGCAACGTTTAAGCATATTCACGATTTCACCTCATGAAGCAAATAGACAACTCATACTAGATGCACATCAACAAGAGGAACACCATTCATGAAAACTCATTTTCTCATTTAACAAGAATTCAACTAGAACATGCATAACATAAGGAGAACATATGGAAACTCATTTTTCACACAAGACTCCAAAATATAAAACAAGCTACTAGGAACTCTTAGTTTTAGGCTTGAATAAGCACATAAAGAAGGAGGTAAAGGTATCAACACCTCCCAACAACTTTACTACTCAACATACCATCCCCACTTAAGGAAAAACCCAACTAAGGTCAACATGACATAACCCAGGAACCTCAATCAAGACATTCCCAATCTTCAAGAAACCATCAACATACCGAAGCTTTTAAACTAGGAAGGTCCTCATTAAGCAACTCTTTCTCATCTCAACCTTACCAACACCACTCAAAGGTCTCATATGAGTCTACCACATCGGATCTAAATTCCTCAACTCACTACACCTCTTAAAATAAAACATCAATCAAGCCTAACTCATGAACATCAAAGACACTCAAGGGCCTTACCATCTAGTCAAATTATCCCCCACTTGCGAGAATACTCATACTATCTCTTCTAAGCTTCACTTTTTCTTTTTCTTTTTTCAATTCTAAGGTTGGAGCAAAATCTCACTAAACCTTCATACCCATCACACCTAAGCATTTCTAAAACACCACATTTCACTAACTTTTTAAATACTCCTCCAAACTCATCATAACAATGCCGGATTCTACCAACAACTCATAATCATAAGGCATCTCATTCAATCTCAAGTCAACATCACAATCTTCCACCTCACATCTATCAAGTCACTAAGCCATAGTTGGCATCACAACCAACCTTTTCTCTCCCTCAACCCTTGCAACACAAACCTCTCAAGGGAAATCACACTATAAGGACCATCACATAAGGAACAAGGGAAAGACATTATAGAGCGAAACTCTGTGGCACGGCTTGAAGAATCAAGAAGTGAAACATTCTTAGCACCCTATAGCCTCATATTCATAATGTGGTGTGCTTCACATTATGAACAAGACTCTACTAGATGTGGTTTGAGACAATCCAAGACCATTCCTAAAACCGTATGCTCTGCTACCAAGTTTGTCACGACCCGAGAGCACCCTCTAGTCGTAACCGGCGTAGTCGACCTCGAAGAGGTCAAATACAAGCCTCATGGATCATTCATTAAAATACGATACAAAAAAAATATAGAGGAGAAATTTAAAGCTTCATTTACAATCGAAAGACCACCTTTTAAATAAAAAGCAAGCGGAAGACTTTGTAGACTTTATCCAAGATGTCTCAAAACCATCTAATACTTGAATACAACAATAGGACTAAGCCCACTCAAAACTATAACAAAACTACAAGACATAAAAGAACATGTTGGTTATTGTCCTCGAATATATGAGGACTCACCAAGTCTTCATCTTCAAACATCTTAGAAACCTATCCATCAACCATGGAATATCAACATCTCCAAGTCCCTACACTTTAGTCAAAAGGGAAAGAAAGGGGTTATTACAATTATGTTCTAAGTATGGAAACCATGCAAAAATAATCTAAAAAGGACATTTGGTTGAAAGTCATGCCCTATGCCATTTTAGTAAAACTTCATGAATATTGACATATTAGACATATTATAGAACATAACCAACATATAAGACATTAACCACATTATAGACATACTCAACATTTTCACCACGTAACTCATTTTATCATCCAAGAACCCTTATCAAAAGTTACCCTAAGACACACTTGAGTGAGACATGAAGTGGCCGCCCATACAACCTCTTCATACACACCTAAGTGTTCCTCAAGGCTACTATAGACAAGAACCATCATTCTTCAAGGTAGCATACTAAGTAACTCACTTCATTAACATAAGCTATTCATTCAACAAATCATTTAGACAATAAGTCAACATTCTTCTTTAAAGCCATTTAGGACACATTCATGCATTTAGGGGACTTCACACTATAGTCATATAGACTTAGGGAACTCATTTTGACACCTTCAAAGCCTACTCGTGCCATGTGTAGATAGCATCCCATAGTACTGTCTACACGTTGTAGAACCTATCAAGTAACTAGAGCTCACACAAAGGCTATCAAGTTCTACATTTAAAGATCCAAGTGTCAAGATGCTCATAGCACAAATTTCCAAGAGATTCAATAACAAGGTTCGCCCAATATATACATCATGTCGTCACACCAAGCACAAGCAAGTATCAAGAAGGGTCAAAGCCCAATAATCAAGAGAACCAAGAACCATATTAAAAATGACTTTCTTATTCGTACTTAAAATGGACAACTTCCATTCATAAGACGGACTAAAAATCTAGAGTCAAGATAGCAAGTGATCCGAATCAAGAGGAATGCCAAGAGTGACAAAGTCACAACCACAAGAAGGACAAGGTCCCAACAAGAGTGCAAGGTGATCAAACAGTCCGTACAAGTGGGCGAGTTGCATGAGCGTCTTTAACGCCTTAAAGGATACCAACATGACAATGCAAAGTGACAAGAGCTAGCCAAGGTACCAAGATCAACCTTCAGATATACCAGCAGTTAAAAGAGTACAAATACAAGTTTATACACAAACTCAGTGCTTTAGCAAAGAACCAGTCCAACACAACTTTGCGAGTTCAGAGAGTAGACCAACCAACGTTTCAAGGTCCTCAACTTGTTCACGAGTATATACAACCTTAAAAATACAATTAAATAACTTATTTAACTTGTATTAGCTCAGTAATATTGACGTAAAATAGGATCATAATCACAAGTAAGCCTAGCATGTACAAATATAACTATGCTCCCAAAACAGTGAATCTGTCTAGCCTGGTACCTCAAGTCGCAAGTTAGATTTGAAAAGGAAAACGGCAAAACTAAACTTTATAACTTACATGAAATATGTAGGTACATCTCTAAAGGTTGCAAATAAACAAGAATCACCGCGAAATATATTTTGTACCAAAAGATATATTCAAAACACTGCAGCTGATCATACAGGATTTCAATTTCCGAAATCTGGGCAGAACTTGCCCTTTGTTGCGTCCCATATTTCGTGTCCATAACAGTTAAATTAGAGTTTTACATAAACATAAGAGATGTAGGTATACGAGTTAGCTTTGCAAATCATATTTATTCATTGTAAATGAATTTCTAGAGAACAAGATATGCGTAAATTACCAAACACTACCCAGCTCAGAAACAGAGTTCATCACTTACATATGAAAGGAATGCCATAGCCTATCGATTTATAATCAACATAGCTTTTCATTTAACAAGAAGAGCACCTAAGTCTACCAAGTCATGAGATGACATTTAACAATATAAGGCACTTCATATTCCATCATATTCATTCACAAGTGTTAAGAGAGAACATACTTTTAATCACAATACAATAATACTTTATTCAAGCTCACCTTGGGATCGCATGAACACATTTATATTCACAACATGATTACCTTTACTTCATTAGATTCTCATTCAAATCCTTTACATCACATTCACATATATGATATCATGTCAACACTTCAATTCCTCATATAATGCCTTCAATGCCATAATGATAATACATTCAATAAGTAAACACCTCCACCATAAGTGGATCACACATCAATCTATTACAATTCTATATCAATTCTACATTAACAATGAAGTTTGGTCAACTTACCATTTTCCAAAGCGACAATCACCATTCCTCAATTCTTCAACAATTCTCAATAGATAATAATAGAAATCAACTACTCAACTCAACCTAAGCATTTTTCCATCATCATTCAATCATAAACATTCAACCCACTTCATAAGCCAAATTTAGGAACCTTGGAAAGACATGGGTTCATGAACTTTTCCTTCTTAAAACCATAAATAAACATCAATAATAACATAAATCATCATTAAAAATCATTTAATACAAGAACCCATGCTAGAACCGAAATTAGGACTTTATTGAGTTTTTGAAGAGCTTTCAAAACACTTTGATTTGGCTCCTTGAATGGAAAAGGAATCAAGGATAAAGGATCCCCATACCTTAACCTTCATGAATCTCACGAAAATTGAAGAAGAAACACCATGAAATCCTCAACCCTAGCTCCCACTTCATCTTCTTCTTTGAGTTAGAGAGAAATATAGAGAGAGGGAAGACTTTGGGATTTTGATTTTGGGAAAAGAGAGTAAATGACTTGTTAAAAGACTTAAAACCTTATATAAGTCATTTAACTAACTCCTAACCGACCCCCTAAGCCCTTAATCTACTAACTAATTAATTCCCAAAGCCCCAACTAAAAATTAAAATGTCAAAAACTGGCAGCATCTACGGACCCCAAATCTCTTTTAACTAAACTCAAAAAGCCTATTTACATTATTTAATCAAGTTACCAACTTCAATACACATGTGAGGATCTAGTTCTTCCTATTTCATTTTTAGGGTCGTTACAAAGAGTTATGTCATGCATACCACACTACATTTAAATTAAGTAAGTGTTTTGCCATGCATACCACACTACATTCTATTGATGTACCTACATCTTACTCTCAGGCTTCTACACAAACTTGTTGGAAAGAGGCAATGAAGGAAGAGTTTCATGCATTGAATTAAAATTTTACATGGGAATTTGTTGATTAATCAATAGCTGGAGCTCTCATTGAAAGTAAGTGGGTGTATTTCATTATACTTAAGGCAGATGGTACAATTGATCACTACAAAGCTCGATTAGTTGCTAAAAGGTACAAACAAGAGTATGGGGTGCATTATGAGGAGACTTTTGCACCTGTTCCTAAGATGACAACGGTACAAACATTATTGGTTGTGGCTTCAATAAAAGGCTGGACTTACATAAGATGGATGTGAAAAACACATTTATCCACGATGACCTAGAAGAAGTGGTGTTTATGAAACCACCACCTGGATGTGTTCTGCCATGACCAAATGCAGTATGTCCTCTTCGAAAATCTCTTTATGGCTTAAAACAGGCTTCCCGAGCTTGATTTGACAAATTTTGATCCACGATTCAAATTGTGGGCTTCTCTCAAAGTTCTTCAGATCATTCTTTGTTTCTTCGTACTTCTCTGGTTGGTATCACAATACTTATCATCTATGTTAATGATATCATTATCACATGAAATGATCCAGAGAATATTACTAAGTTGAAAAAAATCTTGCATACTTCATTTAAGATGAAGGACTTGGGACGATTGACATACTTTCTTGGACTTGAGGTTCTATACTTGCCTACTGAGATCATGCTTACACAACAAAATATATGCTTGTATCGTCAAGGTTGTTTACACCCCAATGGATATTCATACGAAGTACAAGGAGGTTGATGGAGAACCGTTAAATAATCCAACATTGTATCGGCAGTTGGTGGGATCATTAGCTTATCTCACTATGACAAGGCCATACACCTCATATGCAATACAAGTTCTAAGTCAGTTTGTGGCTAATCCGTACCGTATACATCACACTGCATTACTTTGTGTCATTCGATATGTTCGTGATTCTATGAGTCAAGGTGTTCTTTCCCATTTCGTCGCTCTGTTACTGGTTGGTGCATGTTTCTTGGCACATCCTTGATATCTTGAAAATGTAAGAAACAATCATGCATGTCTAAATCATCTATAAAGGCTGAGTATTGGCTATGTCGGCAACAAGTTTGGAAATTGTTTTGCTACGACGGCTATTATCTGAGCTCAGTGTTTCTATTACATCTCCTACAGTGCTACATGTTGATAACACTAGTTCGATTAAAATAGCCACAAACACGATGCAACACAAAAACACAAAGCATATAGAGGTGGACTGCCATTACATTCGAGAATTGGTTATCGATCGTCTCATCAATCTACAACACATTCCTTCTCATAATCAACTTGCTGATTTGTTTATAAAGGTGATGACATGAGCACAACATCAATATCTTATCTCCAAATTGTTACTTTGTGATCGCCGATATTAATTTGAGGGGAGATGTTAGGAAAAGCTATAATTGTATAGTAATCATAAAATATATTCTTTCTTAGAGAAGATTGATTTACAGAATATACAATTATAAGCATATCTAATCCTTTCTAGAATAGAACCAATTGTATAGTTATAAATATTTGCTTTCTACTGTAGCATGGAGGAATAGAGAAAACTATTTTCAAAATATTTATGTCTTTCTAGCAAAAAAAAAAATGAGAGTTATTTTATTCAGTTGAAAGAAGAGATGTTTAAATACAAGAAAATCCTAACAGATTTGTAGTAAAATAATGTAGTAACTCAAAAACAGAAACTTTCTAAGAATTAAGCCTTCCAACAGTTACATGCCTAAAGACTTCGAAACAAAATCAAAAATATATATCGTTTAGAAAATAAAATGCATCAGCTCGCATGTCATATTGCCAACTCAACATCAATTAGCAACCCATTATGCAGATTTCAACACTCCTCCTTGTCAGTGACGAAGCCATGATTTTTGTTCAAGGGGTTCAAAGTATCAAGAAGAAGTTCAGGTGGTAATGCAAGTGTGCGGTGAATGTAGTAGACCCTCGGCATGATCTTTGTACAAGAAACCATAGGTATTTCATTTATTGCTAAAATTAAACACCAAACTTATTAAAGATACCGAAAACAAAGATATGTTTATAAAAAGAATTTTAGTGGATTGACTGTATTATATAAGCTAATTCCTAAAACACGTAAAAATTAAAGGATGAAAAAGGGAGCGAGGCAGGGAAGAAAAATATTTACCTTAACCCGCTAAATTAAACATACCTTATCATACCACATTAAGTATTTCTTCCTACTTTTACCATGCTCCATCTTGCATTCTTAAAATTTCTTGTGCTTTTTATACTTTTATTTTGTAATGTTTTACTTTATTTTGTATTTTTTAAAAAATAGTATTCATTCAAACACATGTTATTAAGAAAATTGTCAAGATTCTTTAAAATTATGTAAGAGTAGAGTTACTAATATTATAATGCACATCCAGAAGATAAATAAATGGCATCATCAATTTTTTAGTTCATATAGTTCAACTAGTTCTCGAATATGTGTGTTGCACGTGTATTCCACACTTAAGAGTATAAATATTTTAAATGCTAAAGTATTTGAATTAATTTTTTAGATATCATATGAAAATGTGAAGAAAACAACTATATTTTATCTTTTGGAACTATTTTTTTGTACATTAATTTTTATATTATAAGGTACATAATAGATGATGTTTGGTTCTCATATTTGACTTCTGCATTGAATGTGTACATAAATCAAAGATAGTTATTTGACTTTCCATTTTTTCCCCCGATATATAAACTAAGAATTAAACATAAAAAATATATTCAATAAGTGAAATCATATATATAATCACATATTTACCTTACATCCAACAAACAAAAATACTGTTCATATCATTGTTAAAGATTTTCAATCGATTCAACTAGGCATGATTCGTCCAAGAGGCAATAACAATCTTGTGTTATCAATTATATATGAGTAGTATAAGAATGTAAAAAGTTATTAGTTAAAAAGCTAATATAAGAAAAGATGAAAGATTAGTGTGAATAACATTTGCAATAATTAGTAATAACTAAGAGAATGTATAATGCCATAACTAAAGAATTAAAGTACAATTGCAGAATTTCTTCTTAATTCTGCATTTACTTAAATAAATAGGACTTCTGATTAATTTTACTATTTCTTTAGATAGTTAATTAAATTTTAATTTAGTGTAGAGACAAAATGGTAATCCAACGTTGCACTTTAAAGCTTCTCGTGTGTTGCACGTTTATTCTATGTTATTTAATATAAAATTTATTTTGCAAATGATATTTTTAAATGATTCACATATTTTCCTATTTTCTATGATTTTTTTTTTGTTTTAAAAAAAGTAATCAAACATTTAAAAATAAGATATTTTGAAGTTCGAAGATCTTGTTAACTTGATGATATTTTTGTGACATATATAATAATTTAATTGAAATACAAATATCTAACTGACTATATATATATATATACTTTCGTGACATATTTGAATCTTTGACACACAACTTATGATAGAAACAAAGTAGTATAAAATTGAACTGGAAATTGCAAGTGCAAAATTGAAATATCTACTATAACAAGTACTCTAACTCCATTAATTACATGCGGCAACATATGTTAGTATTGGAAATTCATTATTACTTGGCTTGCAGTCCACAAATCAATATTAGTTGAAACTAAAAACTAATCAAGATTACATCTGTAGCTTTCTTTGTAAATAAAATTCTATACATCAACCTTATACCTTATACCCAAAACGGCATAAGACAAACACGTTCATCTTTAATTCTCTCTGCTGCGCCTCTGGAAGTGGGATCCCAAATGTTAACTGCAATGAGGAGAACAATAGGAAGCACAGGGCGGCCTGAATTGGCTGGTAGAGACATCATACTCCGACCAAAGGAAGAGATTTCTGTGATGATGGGTGACATTCTATGCAAAGGCAAACTTATAGAGCATAGTATTTCACAAAGACTATCATCGGGAGCACCAATCATAGCATTACTCGGCAAATAGAAAGATTCCACCATAAATGGACCTCGAGGTTCCTCCTCGATGGAATCCCCATTCTTTGACAGATATTGAACAAATTCTTGAACACGAATTTCGATCAAGAATAATGGACTAGTAGAAGGGTTGTTGATGATGGTCTTCAAGTTGATGTCCTTTGGAACGATACAATCATCTGTCCAAACTTTGAACTCATTGAAGGTTTGTGGAATCTCCATCTTCAATTTTTGTTGAGCTAAGTGAATAGAAGAAGATTATTGGTGATGATTTAGACCTTTTGACCAAAATAAGCTATTTTAAAAACCAATTCACCAAACTAATACGCTTTTTAATTTTTTTATAAAAGTAGTATAAACATATTTCATGGTAACGTTTTAGGTTAATTTTATTTTAAAAATTCAACGGACAAAAACTGACGGAGCTGACGACGTTAAATGAATAAACGTTACTGTGAGTAACGTTTTAGGTGTAAAACGTTACTCACAATAACGTTTATTGAGAATCCAATCACGTCAATCCTGCAAATGCAGAATCAAATCCTGCAAATTTAAAATGTTACTCATAGTAACGTTACACCTAAAACGTTATTGTGAGTAACGTTTTCGGTGTAAAACGTTACTATGAGTAACGTTTACTAAGAATCCAACCACAGGTCTTCGACTCCTGCAAATTTAGACTAAATCCTGCAAATTTAGCTATAAAATGTTACTCATAGCAACGTTTTACCTCAAAAACGTGATTGTCAGTTACAATACTCTGCTAAAGTCATATTCCTCCATTTTTTAAACTGACCATATGTGATTATAAAATAAATGTTGCTATAGGAAATGTTTTGCATATTTCAACAATATTCAACAAAACTTTTACTTGTGTTGCCCATTGTTAAAATAATATTCACAAAACTTCATCAGGTATGAATTAAATAAGTCAAGTTTATCATATTATGTTAAGTTCTAGTAAAATAATTTTAAAGCTATAGTAAGAATTTAACATAATATGAATAACGTTTTATAGCTAAATTTGCAGGAGTCAAAGACCCGTGATTGGATTCTTAGTAAATGTTACTATGAGTAACATTTTAAATTTGAAGGATTTGATTTTGCATTTGTAGGGTTGACGTGATTGGATTCTCAATAAACGTTATTGTGAGTAACGTTTTACAACTAAAACGTTACTCACAGTAACGTTTATTCATTTAACGTCGTCAGCTCCGTCAGTTTTTGTTCGTTGAATTTTTAAAATAAAAATAATCTAAAACGTTACCATGAAGTACGTTTATATTACTTTTGTAAAAAATTTAAAAAGTGTATTAATTTGGTGAATTGATTTTTAAAATAGCTTATTTTGGTCAAAACTTCTGAATTGTTGGAGCAATAGGAAGTTTTATATAGACTTTGAGGAAAGACTAATTCGTGTAGAGATAGGAATCTAAGGTTTCCAAAATAGTAACAAAATAATTAGGAAACAAAATAGTAACAATATAATTAGAAAACAAAATTGTAACAAAATAATTAGGAAACAAAATAATTCGGCAAGCTAGTTCATTTTAGTAGATTTTGAGGCAAATTTATAGTTTTGTTTTATTGGAAAGTTAAAAATTATATTTCTGATTTAGGAAATGAAACATAAGTTACTTTAGGTTAAAACATGTATTATTGATATAAATTTAACATTTTATATCACGGTATACCTATGGGTATAATTAGGCATGTCAAAAATGAACCCAAACATAAGTAACCCGTCCAGAATTTTAAGGGTTGGGCTCAAGATAGTTTGAATTGAGTTCAATCTCAACTCATTCAAGTCTAACCCATTTTAAGAGAATCCTCAATTGAGCCCAATTCAATCTTCAATTTCAACCCGTTTTAAAAGAGCAACTTTCACATATAGCAAACATAAAAATCATATTTGTATGTTATAACTATAGTTTATATAATTGAGCTCCATAGCAAATTTTATGTTTGCTATGGAGCTTTTGATTTGTATAATTCGCTACAAACATCCAATTTTATACAAATTGTTAGTTTTGTATAAATTCATTTATACATTGTAATTTATATAATAAGATCTGTATTTGTATAATTTTAAGTGTATAGGACGAAAATATATGTATTTGTATTTGTATATACATTTTTCTCTCGCTTTATACAAACACATTTTATACATTTTATACTGAAATGTATAAAATGACTAATTGTACACCGAAAATGGCTAATTGTATATCGAATCAGATGACAAAACAAAGGGGATGTTTGCTGCGAATTACAATTAAAATAAACTATGGCTATATCATTTAATTTGAATTAATAGTTTGCTATTTCATACAATTTTCCCGTTTTGAAACTCTTTATTAAGATATGTTCATATATTGAAGGTATGAATTATTATCTATTTAATATCTTTTATGATTTATCTATCCATTTGTTACTTTTTTTTTTAAAGAAATTCTTGAGTTGAAATTCAAATTGTGATTATAAAAGTTAAATATCACTATGTTAAAATTATTGAGATTAAGCGGGTCAAATTGGGCGGTCAAAATCCAACCCATTTTTTAGCCCATTTGAGCCCAACCCATTTGAGCCCAAAGTAAACTTGGGTGGGTCAAGACTCAACCCAATGTCTATTTCAGCCTATTTTAATATGGGAAAATTTTCAAAATATCAATATTTTAGCATTTAATAGAGCCCCTTAACCACACTTTCAATATTATTAAAAATATCAATATTTTAGTTTGTTATATTGTTAATTTATGTATTTTTTTCCTTTGATTTAACTTAATAAAATACAACTAAGCAAATAACAAATTAGAGAAAATCATGGGAGATAATCTTTCAAATTAAGTAAATAAAGCTGAAAATATATTATTACTTACTTTACAGATTTAGGAGACTAAAATAGGCACAAATTCTCTCGTCTTCCTCATTATCCATTAACGGCTTTCAATTCTCCATTGATGATCCTCCTTCTTCGTAGAAGGCAAGACAAGATTTTTGCCGAATAAAAAGAGATCGATGCAGATTAAGAGACTAAAATAGGTGACAAATTCTCTCGTCTTCCTCATCCCCCATTAACGACTTTCAGTTCTTCATTGATGATCCTCCTTCTCCGTAGAAGACAAGACAATTGATCAAAGTTTTTGCCAGAAAAAAGGAGATCCATACAAACAGATAGACATACAAATCGACGATGGGCTAGAAGTTCAAGTATTCAGCTGAATTTGTTGCTTGGTGCATTGTTCATCCCCGTTTTGCTACGGATGGGATCTAATATTATTTGGTGCTCCAATTTTTGTTTTCTTAAACATCCAACCGGTTTTTTCATGTAAATTTTTTATTTCTAATTTTTCTTTTCGACATTTGAGTTTACTTTTTTTCCCCACTTGTGTTTGGTGTGGCCTTGTTGTTCTAGAGGAAGCTACCACCAAGCATTGGATAGGATGATCTTAAGGCTATCATCGCTCCAGACTAAATAGTTATCCACGTAACTATATTGTATTCCACAAAAATTGAATACAAAATCATCAACAAATACAAATTTACATTCATATAACAAAAAGTATTCATGATTGAGTTATGAATGTATTTTACTTTCATAGTGAAAACTAAAAATAGTATCCAGTGATCAAAATTGTATTATATGGCTGTCAAATATATTTTTCTTTTATTTGTATTATAAAAATATTATTGATTGTATCCCAATATAATCTAATCATTACATATGAATACGATTTAAGAAAGGATACAAGATTCTGGAAGAAAATAGCATACATAGTGGAAATAATACAATCTTTTGAGGAAGACTACAATATTCTAAAAAAGACACAAATTGACTGTGAAAAAAATAGGATACATCAATGCTTAAGAAATACAAATCCATTTGGCATACCTATTGAAATGACTACAAACTAAAAAAGAAATACATTGTTCTTAATAAAAATACAAATGTTGAGTAAAAGAAAATCAATTGACAAACAAAAATTAATACTTCTTCTTCTTCTTCTTCTTCATACATCAATGCTTAAGAAATACAAATCCATTTGGCATACCTATTGAAATGACTACAAACTAAAAAAGAAATACATTGTTCTTAATAAAAATACAAATGTTGAGTAAAAGAAAATCAATTGACAAACAAAAATTAATTCTTCTTCTTCTTCTTCTTCTTCTTCTTCCTCCTCCTCCTCCTCCTCCTCCTCCTCCTCCTCCTCCTCCTCCTCCTCTTCTTCTTCCTCTTCCTCTTCCTCTTCCTCTTCCTCTTCCTCTTCTGATTCTTCTTCTTCTGATTCTGATTCTTCTTCTTCTTCTTCCTCTTCTTCTTCCTCTTCTCCTCTTCTTCTTCCTCTTCTTCTTCTTCTGATTCTTCTTCTTCCTCTTCTTCTTCTTCTTCCTCTTCTTCTTCTTCCTCTTCTTCTTCTTCTCTTCTTCTTCTCTTCTTCTTCCTCTTCTTCTTCTTCTTCTTCTTCTTCTTCTTCTTCTTCTTCTTCTGATTTTTTGTTCACCAAACCCAAATTTGAATCTGTATTCACTTGTGCATTAGTAAAACTCTGTCTCGTCATCCAAAAAAATTATAATTACCTGGGAAATTTAAAAATCTTTCATGTCCAAACCTTCAAACAAATTAATGATTCAACAGTTAACGAACACTTGCTTCTCATATAATGACCAAAACATGTTTTATCACAAAACAAACTATACTGCACACAAAATACATACAACATATATAACATAATGAATACAAAATCATAAAATAATAAAACATGAAAACAATTTGAAATAGCATCACTATTTCTTAAAAAATGAATACAACTATATCAAGTAAATATGTATCTTTAATTGATTGGATACAAACAACACTCTTACAATGTCTACAACTAGAAAATGATGCATAGATATGATGAGTCCAAATATGTGGTGGATAGATTATCAAAACTACAGAATGTCCACAAATACAAAAAATAAAAAATTAAGGAATACAATATCTATACTAACAAACCCACAATATCCATAAACATTGGCAATATTATTTTATATCAATACGCATACTTAATGAATTTTGAATACAAAAAAAAATTATTACAGATACTCGAGACTAATAGAAAATCATGATTTTTATGATTTTAACAACTTCAACTAAACATGTAAAAATTGTAATGGTAATATAATCAATAAAGAATGGAAAATCACTAGAAAACTGTTGATTTAGTTGGATACCTCTTGTAATCCTCCTAGATTCGGTCATTAGAGAGTGATTTTGAGGTTTTCAAACCCTAAACAAAATCAAACAAAAAATTTGTAAGATTTAAACAAAAATAAAATCAGTAAAAAAATCTAAAAATCGAATAAAGATATATACCTTAATCCAAGGAATTGTTGTGAATATCTTTAGAGATATATTTTTCAATTTCTGGAAATTTTTTTTGAAAGAACGGAAGAGAGAGAAGTGGGAGTTGAAAGATGAAGAAGAATTCGAAGAGGGAAATTAGTAAGAGAGAAAATACTTCTTTTTATTTGAAAACATATGAGAGAGAATGAGTTGGAAAACTTTAATTAAGGTGAGGTAAAATAGGAACTAAATTAGGATACACTATGTTTTCTAAAATATTGACATTTTGACATTTTTACTAATATTTATAAACTATAGATGTTTTTAATAATTATGTTAGGATTTTTGACTAGTTTGCTAATTTTCCTTTTAATATCTCCAATTTCAACTCAACCCACCTATTTGACACCCCTAGGTACAACCATACAAGAAAGAGAGAGAGAGAGAGAGATTAATCACAAAAAAGTAGAAGACGGTCACCTTTCTTTGTATATATATGTATCTTTCAAAAATCACAAACAATTTCACAGTCCAAGTCTCAATCAATTACAAACAAATGAAAGAAAATAAAATGTATGAAGGGTATATAGAACTATGAAAAGATCTCTATTATCCCTTCTCTATTGAATCATATACAATTAATATTTGGTTTTGATGACATACAAACCAAATGCAATTGTTAATAATGAAATGAATATATGTTGTTTTCACACGCTGGATGACAAATTAGCAGTTATATCGTCAATTTCTTGTAGCTTATTCTGAGTCAAATCCTTGCAACTAGCACACTTGATTGGAATTTTACAATCTTCCTTTTCACAAATATCACTTAACACTTGCTCAACATGCCATGTCAAAACAATGTCCTTTAAATTTGGTTTTACCTCCTCCTCAAAAAACTTGGTATACTCTTGTGAATCCCCTGAGATTTTTGAGAACTTAACTACAGCCACTTCCGGAGCCACTTTGAACACCTCGATGTTCACCAATAAACGTGCTTTCGGCCTACTATCACAAGAACCTTGCAGCCTCAAGGTTGATCCATTAACCCTTGCAACTTTAAAATTCAATTTCCTAGCCAACAATTGAATCTTCGCCATAATGATTGTGGCTGAACACCTCGATGTGAAAATGGACTCTGTTTTCTTCTTGTTCTCAAACAAGCTTGATAAATTTGCGCCAGCTGACATAGATGAGATCAATTCAAAAGCATTCAATAAGGCTGGTGAAGAGGGTGATTTGATCATCCCTCCATGCTTTAAGTATTCGTCAGATCTTCCAAATTTATCTAACATAGATATTGTATCGTGTTCGTGATCAATTAATGATGATGATGATGAAATATTTCCATTATAAATTGGCATTTTAAAATCTTTTCTAAACCAAGGGTCTTTCATTATTCCAGCTATACTTATCCTTTTTTGTGGATTAGGGATTAATATTCTAGATATTAAACGTTTTGCTTCTGTAGATAACCAAGGGGGAAATCTATATTCAGCTTTGAAAATCTTTCTATACAAATTCACAAGATTACCATCTTGAAAAGGTAAACAGCCTGCTAGAAGAACATATAATACGACTCCGCATGACCAAAGATCAGCCTTCCCACCATTATAACCTTTATTTCGTATTATTTCTGGTGCAATATAGGCTGGAGTTCCACACTGAGTGTATAGAAGACCATCGTTCAGCAATTGCTCTGGCAAAGCCGATAGACCAAAATCTGTTACCTTTAAATTTTCATTTTCATCAAGTAGGAGATTTTCTGGCTTTATATCACGATGAGAAACACCACAACTGTGGCAAAATTCAACAGCACTTATTAACTGCTGAAAATATTTTCGAGCAACGTCTTCTTTAAGCCTCCCTTTGGCTACTTTTGCAAAGAGTTCTCCACCTTTTACGTATTCCATGACAATGAAGATCTTTGTTTTCGTTGCCATGACTTCTTTGAGTTCAACAATGTTAGGGTGGCGGACAAGGCGCATAACAGATATTTCCCTCTTGATTTGCTCCATCATTGCTTGAGATTTCACAATCTCTTTCTTGATCACTTTGATAGCAACATTTTCACCAGTGGCAAGGTTGGTTGCATGGAAGACTTTAGCGAATGTTCCTTTCCCTAATTGTCTCCCAGTTTCATATTTGCCGAACAATATTTTCTTCTCCATGATGATTTTGAACTACACAATTTGCAGAATCAATTCCTTGCGCGGTCTGTTATGAGAAATACAAGTAGTAATTGGAAGGTGAAGCTGATGATCAAAGAATTGATGGATTCGAGATCTGAGATTAGGAGATGTAAAGCACATTGATCAGAAAAGAAAGATTATAAATTTTGTTGAAATTAGTAAAAATAGCCTTTTGGACAAAGGCTAAAGACAAATGGAAATGAATTAGTTCTTTAGTTACTGGTATATGAGAATATATATTAAGGAATTAATGTTTGATAAAGACCATTTCCAAATTTTATAAACATACTGCGCGTGCTGTAGTGCATCTGCATCTATGCAATGCTGTGCTGTTTTTCAAAGTCAGACAGAGTTATTCTTTTTTAATTATGTTACACTACTTCGTGGGTTACCTGTCACTAATTTTTTTTTTGTAAATAATGAATAAGTCTTCATTAATGCTTTATCTAGATTTTAATCTAAAACTGATATCTAACAAACTCTCAATAATCAATAGCTTAATTAATAATGTAGTGTGGGATTATCTGTTATGTCACTATAACTGTACTGGGGGAATATCAAAAGAATATTGTGATTTGTGATGGAGTGATTCTTCTCTTTTGTGGAGTGTAGCCAAATATTTTTTCTTTTGCCATTTGTCAATCAACTTATAATTATTATAAGTATGACCAAACAGTTGATTAGTTACTCTCTTATCTTGTTTACCAAAAATAAAAGGAAAAAATGTCTGAAATATATTTGAACTTTGATTGAAATTGCTGTAACAATCCCAAACTTTGGGCAGGACTTATTACCCCACACTATTTAATAGTCTATTTTAAAGATATATAAATATCCAACTGGACAAGTTACTAGTTATAACGATGCAATATTTATGATGTCCACGTGAACACCTATATATCTTTAAAATAACTATTAAATAGTGCAGGGTAATAGGTCCTACCCAAAGTTTGAGATTGTTATAACAAATTCGGTCAATGTTCAAATATATTTCGAACCCTTTTCCCAAAATAAAAAGAACAAGTTATTTACTAGATCTGTTCAACAAGTGTACTGTATAGGAATTAAAGTAATGATTTTGTAGGTTTGACGATATCAATTTTATTAAGGATAAGAAAATGACATAATTCATAAAAGAAGGCGATAAGACAAGGACATCATGATAATAAAGATGACGCGGCTCCTACTCTACAATGGGAAAATTATATTCTAGTCATCAAATTAAATAATTACAACATTTAGGCACGTAATATATAATTAAGCAAACCTCTATCATTTTTTTTTTCTTTTATTCTCATCAATTGTAACAAATCTTTCCTTATAACTACAATTGGTAATATATCGTAGGCCACTACTCTTAAATATTTTATTTTATATATCCTACAATTGTCCTTCATCATCAAAACTTTATAGTGAGTGTGTGAATGTCAGCCTATGTTTAATTAACGAATAACAAAGTTTTGTTTTTGTTTGACTGAAACGAAGCCATACATTACTGGAAAAAAATTTACACAAGTTCAGTACATATTGAAAATATATATCACAACTCACAAGCATCAACAGCTATAGCTCAATTGGTAGAGCAACTCGTTTACACGAACGTCAATATTCTCTAAGGGAATGCATCATACAATGAGAAATTGATGTCTTACTCCATGACTCCCAAGTATGTATTTAAAACCCACAATACACAGTTAATAAATCATCAACATGAAATCAGGACTTCATTATATTACTTTCTTCATGGTAATGTTAGGATCAACAAAAGATCTTGAAGTATTCACTGATAAATTTTCCCTTCCTTTAGCTCACTCACTTTATTTCCTTGCCTTGTCACTATATCAACTTAATCATTGCTGTATGTCCAAGATTTTCTTCTCTATATATTTAGTTACTATCGACCAAGCCTATATCACTACTATTACACCCCTATTTTTCAAACGCCCGTTTTGAAAACAAGTTTTTCTAATTAGAGTGACATTTTGAAAGAATTATTTTTTAAAATCAAAGTTGCCACTTGAAATTGAGTTTCGTGGTTTCAAGTCACCTAATTAAATCTCTAATCAAAAGAAAAATTGACTCTTTATCTCAAATTAACTGTAAAGCTTTAACAAAGAATTGAAGAGAAGAGAAGCTCCATTGATTATAGCTCAAAGGCTAAGTAATACATCATTAGGATCATCTATTTATAGTTCTCAATTACACACTTTGTAACTAATTCAATAACAAACTGTCTAATAGTTTGTTATAAGCGACAAGTTACAATGACAATACTGCCCTTAACTACTTTTAACTATCTAACTTTCCAACACACTGCTACAACTGATCATATCTCAATACTCCCCTTCAAGATGGGAGGGGTAAAAATATCTAGCACACCAAGCTTGGACAACAAATATTCATGTTGTAGTTTACACAACCCTTTTGTCAAGACATCTGCAAGTTGTTCTTGTGTAAGAATATAGTTGATTATGATCATGCCTTGTTGTAGTTTTCCTTTATGAAGTGGCAGTCAATTTCTATATGTTTAGTCCTTTCATGATACACTCGATTTGCAGCAATTTGTATAGCAGCCTTACTATCATTATATATTTGCACTGACAGTTGAACTTCAGCTCCTACCTCTTTTAACATTCCAAGTAACCACACTAATTTTGAGACAGTGAAGGCTAGGATTATGTATTCAGCTTTAGCTGAACTCTTAGACATTGTGGTTTGTTTCTTTTCTTTCCATGACACAAGGGACTCACCTATCTTAACTACATATCCTATAACAAATCTTCTGGTAAGTGGACAAGAGGCCCAATCAACATAACAAAATGCAGTGATCATTCCATCAGATGAACTCCCAAACAACAAGCCTTGTCCAAGTTGCCCTTTTAGATATTTGACTACTCTTAATGCATCATCCATATGTGACTTCTTTGGCTGCTGTAAAAATTGACTCAAAGTCTGAGTACAAAAAGATATATCAGGTCTTGTCATGTTTAGATAGAGAAGTTTTCCAACTAGCTTCTGATACATTATCTGACCCACTAAAGGATCCTCAAAAATCCTTTTGTTTTCCACCTGCTCATCATATTGTCTTGATGTAAGTTTTACATTCACATCAATGGGAGTTCCTGCAGGCTTAGCTGCTGACAGCCCCATATCTGTTATAAGCTCTAGAATATATTTTCTTTGATGCATTAGGATGCCATTTGCAAACCTAGTGAACTCAATACCTAGGAAGTATTTTAGCTCATCTAGATCCTTCATCTTGAAAACCTTTTGAAGTGACTGCTTAG
The DNA here is from genome assembly GCF_019186545.1 of Solanum stenotomum. Lineage (NCBI taxonomy): Eukaryota > Viridiplantae > Streptophyta > Magnoliopsida > Solanales > Solanaceae > Solanum > Solanum stenotomum. The sequence continues at coordinate 30,122,422 of NC_064285.1, read as the reverse complement.
TTTCTTCTATTAACTTCAAACTACTGCTAGTGATCAACATATCATCTACATATACAAGCACAATAATGATTCCTTCCTTTGACTTGTTAATGAACAATGAGTGATCATATTGACTCTGTTTAAATCTGAGTTGAATGAGGGCTTCAGTCAGCTTGTGATTCCACTGTCTTGGGGCTTTTTTTAGTCCATATAATGACTTTGTCAGTCTACACACTTTCTCCCCTTGACTAACAAAGCCTTGAGGAAGCTGCATGTAGATTTCATACTCCAAACCACCTTGAAAGAAGACATTAAAAACATCATTTGATGAATATGTCAATGCCTTGAAGCTGCAAGTGACATTGTAGCCCTCACTGTTACCATCTTAACAATAGGTGAAAATGTCTCTTTATAATCTATACCTTCTATTTGACTATAACCCTTAGCAACCAAACTTGCTTTGAACCTTTCAACCTCACTTGTAGACTTATACTTGACTTTATAGATCCATCTGCAACCTATGGGTTTTTTTCCTTGGTGCTAAGTCAGTGATTTCCCAAGTTTTGTTGCTTTCTAGAGCTAGAATTTCAGCCTGCATTGCCTCTATCCATCTGGGATCTTTATAGCCTCTGAGTATGTTGTAGGTTCATGAATGGAAGAAGTAGCAGCAATGTAACATTGGTAGGAAGGAGATAGATGGTCATATCTCATATAGTTACACATAGGGTATTTCACTCCTTTATGTGAGACAAAATCCTTCATCCATGAAGGTGTGGTTTTAGTCCTTGTGGATCTTCTATTATTAGTTGGTACAACAGGAGGTGATTCTTCAAGAATATCATTATCAGTAGAAGAAACTATGGATTCATGAACCTCTGAAGAACTAGTGTCAGCACTAATATAATCACTTGTATCCTATGAAGACTGAGAACCACTGATAGGACCCTGTGCAATTGCATCACTATTGGTTAAGATAGAATCTAAGGAAGTGAACTCTTGACACCACATAGCTGAGTCCTGTAAAGTCTCTCTGAATAAGGACTGTTTAGCAGGATCATTCTCTTGTTTAAAAGGAAAGATATCTTCTGTCACACCCCTATTTTCCCCCAAATAAATGTTTGAAAAATAGAGTTTCTCCAATTAAAGTGACGTTTCGAAAATGGATTATTTTATTTCAGAGTCGCCACTTAGAATTGAGTTTTGGTGTTCCAAGTCACCTAATTTTTACCCCTAATCAAAAGGAAGTTGACTCTAATTTTAAATGATTTGCGAACTAGAAATCTGGATAAGAAATTCTATTGACCAAGGGGAAGGTGTAAGGCACCCCTCGAGTCCGTGGTTCTAGCACGGTCACTTCATTTACTTATACCTTGGCTTGACTTAGCTTTTGGATCTAGTACTTATTAGCTATACATTTACTTATATCCCGACTTCTTTAATTTATTGTATCTGTCTTGTTTAGATTTTTAGAGTTCGGGGAATTTTAGTATTGTCATTTTAGTGGGAGTAGATAGTTGAATTATAATAGGAGGTGAAATTCTATGGGGTTTAGGATTAGTTTTAGAAAAGAAAATGTTAAAGAGGTTAAGACCAATTTCTTGAAATTAATTTTTTTTTGCACGTTATATTTGTAGTTTTTTTTCCAACATTCTGTTTCTTCTCTTCTTATCTTTCAATTTTTATTTTTTGTTTTTGTCTAACAAAATATTTCTCTTCTTTTTTCATTTAAATAATTTTTGGTTAAGTTTTTGTTTTCCCTTTTTTTTTTACCTTTTCTTTATTTTTTATTATTATTACTTTTTATCACTTTCATCTTTTGTTTCTTCTGTTTTTATTTTTTTTTATAATAAATGTTTATTTATTTTATTTTTTATTTTTATTTTCTTTTTAATGATCTGTTCCTCTTTTTTATTATCTTTATTTTTTCTATTTTGCACTATTTTTCCTTTTATTATTATAGTTTTTCTTTGCTCACATTTTCTTAATTCTATATATTATTTTTCAATTTTTTTCTTTCTTAAAACTAATTGAGAGAAAATTGATATACATAGTGATATAATAATATATTCCTTCACCAAATGATGATAGTATGAAATTACTAATAAGAGAACTATCTCACGTTGATGAATTAATGACTCACCCAAATGAACTGATGTTCATCTCCTCCATTTTTAATATTTTGGGTACGATAAAAATTATTTTAATAATTAATTGTCTCCATAAGTATGGCAGTATTATTTATTTATTAAAATCCAGAAACTTCAAACGATGACTAATACAGAATCTCTAACCAATTTATACGTAATTAAACTAAAGTCATAACTGAAGTTGTCAATTTGTACAATCAAATAAATGTACATAAACATGTTGGAATAAAAACTAAGACAACCATCTTTGGATCAAATTAGTTAATTAAATTATAGTCAGGTGTAGAAATACTTCAATGAGCAAATTTAAACAATAACAATTCATGCAACCAAAAATATGATATGCGTCATAAAATAGTGGCATATAACAATACATGTAATTTTAAGGATTTCATAACATCATAATCAAATTTTGAACAATCATTTCATTGAACTATATAAGAAATTAGAATTACCTTTTCGTAAAACTTAATTCCCACAAAAGAAACTGTTATAATCTACTGATTTCTAAAGTTAATTATAATTAATTAACTTTAAGGTGCCACGAACTTGAATTCACGAAAAAAAAATCTTTCTGACTTAATTCACAAAATAAAACTCACTTTTTCTTCTCTTTGCTTTGGTTTTTTTTCTTTCTCTGTGATCCTTCCGTCTCCGTTATCAGTATGTTGTGTGGTATATATATAGGATACGTTTCTCTCTCTTTTTTTCTTCTTTTTCAGATACGTGGGTGTGTGGGTCTCTTTTTGGGTTACTGATTTATTTATTTTTAGTCGTGTGTGTATAGGGGTGTCTGTTAGTTGCTGATGGTTTTGTGGGGCCGTAGTAGTATAGGGGCGAGTATATGGGAGTTGTGGGGTATGGGAAGTTAGATTATTTAGGTTATTTTTTACTTTACTTTTTAGTTTTATTTTACTTTTAAAAGAATAATAATTAACTATAATAAAATATCAATTAATTATTTTAAATTAATAAAAAGCTAATTAGAAAAAGTCAAATAGCTAGTAAAAAAAAATAAAGAAATAATAATACTAGCTTACTTATAAAAACTTAATTTTAAAATAATATAGATTTTTTTTTTTTGTAATCTTTCATTTCTCTTTAAACAATTAAAAAATACAACTTACCTTAAAAAGTGATTCTATTTTTGTTGCTTTCAAATCTTTTAAAAATAAACTTAATAAAATAAGATAAAAGTCAAATTATTTAATTTATATTTATAAAAATATTTCAGCTCTAAAAATGGTATAAAACTTTAGGTTTGGTAAAATATTACGTGTCTACAGTTTGCCCTCATTGACTGGAAACACGAAGAGTTTTCAGACAAAGAAATAGACAACGTGACAAGTTTTGATCGGACTCTTATTTGAAAAGAAAAATATGCGACCGAGTCCGAGTTTTGAACAGCCTACATATCCCGAGTTATAAGGGAATCATGTCACATGTAGTTCAAGGAGACGAGATAATGAGTTAGAAGTTGAGTGACGTTCCATCGAGGCTTCAGTTCGCGGCTCCTATTATTACACCAACATGAAAAACAAAGAATTAAAAGAAGATACAAGTATCATATTCTAGCTATGCAACTACTCTTGAATCTTGACTTAGGTCTTCATGTTTCTAAAGTTATGAGATATTGATTTTCCTCTTGAGTGAGTTCGAAAGTAAATGCATCTCTTTAGGTAGGCTCCTTCTACTTGGACTTGGATATCGACCTTGTTCTTAAGATGAGCTCTCGCCACTTCAATTGAACATGAACTTGAGAGTTGACTCCCTTCTAGATAAGATCCTGAACTTGAAATATGGATTGCCCTTATTCTACAAGCACCTGAAATTAAAGCATACAAAAGTACTAACATAAAATTTTGCCCCAGTTTATAATAAAGAAAATTTTGTGAGGAAAATAAAAGATGGTGCTTAGCTCTGCTTCGATACTCTGAATGACTCGAGCTTCGTTGTGAGGTACTCTTTAGAGGGCTTATGCATGTAAAAACCAACTTCATTCGTCATGATGAACCAGTTAAATTAAATTATGTTAGTCTAGTCCCTTTATCCAAGAGGGTCCTCCTAGTCCCGTTATCCAGGAGGGTCCTACTAATCCCATTATTCAGGAGGGTCCTGCTAATCCCAATATCGAGGAGGGTCCTGCTAATCCCATTATTCAGGAGGGTCTTTGCTATACTACGTCCCATTATTCAAGAGGGTCCTTACTATACTACGTCCCATTATTCAGGAGGGTCCTTGCTATACTACGTCCCATTATTCAGGAGGGTCCTTGCTATACTACATCCCATTATTCAGGAGGGTCCATGCTAAACTATGTCCCATTATTCAGGAGGGTCCTTGCTATACTACGTCCCATTATTCAGGAGGGTCCTTGCTATATTAAGTCCCATTATTCAAGAGGGCCCTTGCTATACTACGTCCCATTATTCAGGAGGGTCCTTGTTATACTACGTTTAATAGACTAATAATATAAACAATATACTTACCCCGATATGGACTATAAATCTTTGTGCAATGTTGCCATTTAGCTCTTTGTAGACTAAACTGAACATCCAGGTTTTTGGATCTTTGATCTTGAAAGAAATTGTGCCCTGCTTCAACAAAGAAAATTTGTGAGTTTAACAACGTGGTGGTTGGTTTGTGGTTTTGCCTTTTGACGAGGATTACTTACACTTGTTATATTTTAGTTATTTCCAATCGGCCAGTGCTCGTTATTGATTGACTGTATGCACCCAAATTTGCTTACTTTGAGGGACTTAAATCCCATATCCGCCTTCATTCCACGATACTCCTTGTTTAGCTTTCATTAAATTGTGGACTTTTCAGAATCCAAAACTTGTCGATAGATGATAACTCATTGGCCTAATGCTTTGCCTTGTACAATCCAAAAATTTGGTAGCCAGTCTTGAAATCCTTTCTCACTTTCTTGACACAAACTCGACTCAAGGATATGTGAAACCAAGTGATGAAAAAGGGGAAGAAATATATATATATATATATATATATATACTGCACAAGAATAGAAGAAAATGATTCAATGAAAAATCTCTTTTAGAGAGAGGAAGAAAGAAGAACTTATCTGAGTGTGGTAGCCGACTCTACCGATCATGACATGCAATTTGAATTGATACCCGATTTGTCCATCCAATCTATTCCTCAACCATTATTGATCATCTAATCTTGATATGGAGTCCCAACAATTTGACGAAGTCATAAATAACTTCAAACTCTTATTCCCCTTGGGATGTCCACGAGGGTTTTTGCCACTAAAACTCTTTCATTTTGATTCCTTCAACTCTCATTCGCCTCATGGTGCCCGTTAGGGTTTTCACCAATAAAACTCTCTCATTTTTATTTCTCTCAACTCACATTCGCCTTATGGTGCCTGTTAGGGTTTTTACCAATAAAACTTTCTCATTTTTATTTCCCTCACTCATATTCGTCTTATGATGCCCAATTAGTGTTTTCACCAATAAGACTCTCTTATTTTTTATTTATTTTTATTTTTTTCACTGCACACTTTCGCCTTACGATGCCCACTTATGGTCTTCACCATAAGACTCTCATTTTTGTTTCTCTTAACTCACATTCGCCTTATGAAGCCCAGTTAGGGTTTTCACCAATAAGACTCTCTCATGGTTTCATCATTTGTACCCTTAACATACTTACTCTTGACATTTCAAATGTTGATCCAAAGGTCTTTCTTTGATTGAAACACGACTTTTATACAAGGTTAGAAAGAAATGACAGGAAGAAGGCTCAAATACGACTTTAAATGATGGGGCTGGCTTTAGCTTTGGGAGAGAAAGAAAAATAAAATAAAAATAAAAATAAAATAAAACGACTTTTGCCCCAGTTTTTTGAAATATGGAATTTTGGATTTTTATTTGGTTGGACCGAACCCCAACATAAGGGTTGCCTACGTATCTTGTCGAAACAAGAATCAAGTCAAACATAGTTCATGATGATGAATTTTTCTCTTTCTTTTTGTTCTTTTCTTCTTCTACTTTTTTTAGACTCTTTTTTTTATAGGCTTTTTTTTAAGAACCAAGGAAGCAGAAGAGCCAAGGAAGTAATTAAATCTCAACAAGGGTAGCCAGTTATGACTTAATACTTATATACAGAACCAGGAATTTCCATTACATCAACCTTTGAAATGTCCAGTCCAAACATGAGGGTTTCTAATACTGAGAAATCAAATCATATATAATATCTTTTCACGGCATCAACATTGACGGCCATTTCTGTCATTTTTCCTTCTATATCTGCTAAGTAAAGAGCACAATTGGATAATACCTTCTTTACAATGAATGGTCCTTTCTAATTTGGAGAAAATTTGCCTTTGACTTCGGCATCATGTGGCAGAATGTGTCACAACACTAATTGACCCTCTTCGAAACGTTTGGGACACACCTTTTTGTTGTATGGTCGTGCCATTCTTTTCTGGTACAATTGTCCATGACATATGGATGTCAATCGTTTCTCATCAATCAAGCTTAGTTGCTCTAACCGTGTTCTGATCCACTTATCATCATCGATTTCAGCCTCCACAACAATTCGTAAGGATGGAATCTCAACCTCCGCAGGTATGACTGCCTCAGTCCCATATACCAATGAATAGGGGGTGACACCTACTGAAGGACGTACTGTAGTGCGATAACCCAACAAAGGAAAAGGCAATTTTTCATGCCATTGCCGAGAACCTTGCACCATTTTACGTAGTATTTTTTTTCATATTTTTGTTAGCAGCTTCTACAGCCCCATTCGCTTTTGGGCGATACGGAGTCGAATTCCGATGTTCAACCTTAAACTGCTGGCATACCTCTTGCATTAAACGACTGTTGAGATTTGCAGCATTATCGATAACAATTACCTTTGGAATATCAAATCGACAGATGATGTTGAAATGAATGAAATCCACCACGACCTTCTTAGTCACTGACTTGAAAGTTACCGCTTCCACCCACTTTGTAAAATAATCAATGGCCACCTGGATGAACCTATGACCATTCGATGCTTTTGGTTCTATTGGTCCAATCACATCCATTCCCCATGCCACAAAAGGCCATGGGGAAGACATCACATGCAATTTCGAGGGAGGAGAATGTATTAAATCACCGTGTATTTGACATTCATGACATTTACGAACAAATCATATGGAATCCCACTCCATGGTGAGCCAATAATAACCTGCTCGAAGTATCTTCTTTGCTAAAACATATCCATTCATGTAAGGCCCACAAACTCCGGAGTTTATTTCAATCATGATTGTTGAGGCCTCTCTAGAATTTACACATCTTAGAAGACCCAAGTCAGGAGTTTTTTTGTACAAAATTCCCCCGCTTAAGAAAAAACCTCTAGCTAGTCGTCGAATAGTCCTTTTTTGATTACTAGTGGCATTAGTAGGACATTCTCCGGACTGAAGATATGTTTTAATATCATGGAACCAAGGTTTACCATCAAATTCTTCCTCCACCATGTTGCAATAAGCATGCTAATCACAAATCTGTATGTACAAGGGGTCGATATGAGCTTCGTCAGGATGTTGGAGCATCGAAGATAAAGTTGCCAATGCATCAACAATCTCATTATAAACTCTAGGAATGTGTCTAAACTTTATTGACACAAATCGTTGACAAAGATCTTGTAAACAATGTTGATATGGTATAAGCTTTGGGTCACGTGTCTCCCATTCTCCTTGAATTTGATGGACTAGTAAGTCTAAGTCTCCTAGCACTAACAACTCTTGGATGCCCATGTCAGTAGCTAACCTCAAACCCAAGATGCAAGCCTCATACTCTGACATATTATTAGTACAATAGAATCTAAGTTGGGTTGTTATAGGGTAATATTCCCCTGATTCAGACATAAGAACAACTCCTATCCCAACTCCCTTCTTGTTAAAGGCACCATCAAAGAATAACTTCCATCCTTGATCGATATCGTGAATGACTTCATCGATACATGACACCTCTTCATCTGGAAAATAGGTCTTAAGTGGTTCATATTCTTCATCAATAGGGTTTTCTGCCAAATGATCTGCCAACGCTTGAGCTTTCATTGCGGTCCGTGCCACATAGATAATGTCAAACTCTATGAGTAACATTTGCCATTTCGCAAGCCTGCTGGTGGGCATAAGCTTTTGAAAAATGTATTTTAAAGGATCCATACGGGAGATGAGGTAACTCGTATAAGACGAAAGATAATGCTTCAACTTCTGTGCTACCCAAGTCAAGGCACAACATGTTCTTTCAAGAAGAGTGTACTTAGATTCATAAGTGGTAAATTTCTTGCTGAGGTAATAAATGGCTTGCTCTTTCTTCCCGGTGACATCATGTTGACCTAGTACACAGCCAAAAGAGTTATCTAATATGGACACATATAATATCAATGGTCTACCCAGCTCAGGCGGAACCAACACAGGGGGATTTGATCTTAATTCTTTTGAAAGCTTTGTGACATTCTTCAGTCAATTCAACCATAGCATTCTTTTTTAACAGCTTAAAAATGGGCTCACAGGTTGTTGTGAGTTGAGCAATGAATCTACTGATGTAGTTTAACCTTCCCAGAAGGCTCATAACCTCAGTTTTGTTCTTTGGAGGTGGCAATTCCTGAATGGCTTTTACTTTTGAAGGATCTAACTCAATACCTCGTCGACTAACTATAAATCCCAAAAGCTTTCCTGACGGTACTCCAAATACACATTTGCAGGATTAAGCTTGAGATTATACCTGTGTAGCCTTTCGAAGAATCTTCTTAAGTCTTGTACATGATTTAACCGCCCTTTAGATTCAATGATCACATCATCCACATAAATTTCAATTTATTTATGCATCATATCATGAAACATGGTTGTCATTGCCCTCATATAAGTTGCCCCCACAGTTTTTAACCCAAATGGCATGACTCGATAACAATAGGTACCCCATGGTGTGATAAAATATGTTTTGTCCGCATCTTCATCATCCATAATAATATGATGATAACCCGCATAGCAATCCACAAAAGAAGCAATTTCATGTTTAGCACAATTGTCCAACAAAATATGGATGTTGGGCAAAGGAAAGTCATCTTTTGGACTTGCTTTGTTCAAGTCACAATAATCAACACATACTCAATTTTTACCATCTTTCTTAGGGACGGGTACGATGTTTGCCAACCAAGAAGGATATTGAGCGACTCGAATGACTTTGGTTTTAAGTTGTTTTGTGATTTCCTCCTTAATTATGATAGTCATGTAAGTTTTAAGCTTTCTCAACTTTTGCTTAACAGGCAAAAACTTAGGGTCAGTCGGCAACTTGTGAACCACCATGTCAGTGCTTAATCCGGGCATATCATCATAAGATGATGCAAAAACATCCTTGTAATCAAACAGTGCCTGGATTATAACTTCCTTTTATTGTCGAGCATGTATGCTTATCTTAGTCTCTTTGATATTTTCATGATCTCCTAAATTTATTGTCTCTGTTTCACTCATGTTTGGGTTTGATTTATTCTCAAAATGTTCGAAATCCCTTCTTACTTCTTCAAATACTTCATCCTCATCATATTCAACTTCTCGACTTATTATTTCAAGATTAGGTTGATGATTAGATTGGATTTTAAGATCTGATGGAAAATTCTGCATGCATGTCATATCACTAGATTCAACATAGAAAAAATTGTATAGAAGAAAATAAATAAATATATTAGACTGGAATAAAAACCCAATTACATCCTATTGAAAAGAAAGATAGAAAGTTTTGAAATAAAATAACAAAACGCCATCTGAATTACAATCCTTGAATAAATCGGATAGCAGAAAGGAAAACAAGACAGACTACCAAAACTTTTTCTTAATGGGGAGAGGAGTGACCTCCGAACTGTTTAGTTGGATATCAGGACCAATGAGTTGCACATCTTTGTCACTAGTGCCTTCTCCGAGTTCAACCATATCAGCCTCGACAAATAAATTATGAAAATAGTCGATCAGTTCTTCGTTAACCTTCAACACAAGCTCTGGGAGTGGTGACTCGGGAGATTCTGTTGTGCGGGCTTTGATGAAAGATTTGTATATGGGTGGTATTGGCTTTCAAGTGGCTTTTTTATTTTCCGAGTATCAGTCTCACATAATTTAGTCTAGGATGAAACACACATTTTTTTGTCTAGCACTCAAATATGTATATTTACTCAAATTAATTACACAGCTCCCTATGTCATTAATTCCCAAATTTATTTCATTCAAATGAAAAAAAAATATTATAAGTTGTTGATTACGCGCACACCTCTCTTATCTAAAATATGAAACATATCACTACTAGAAATAAAGGTATTCCCATAGCGAATCAATGAAAAAATTGTGTTATACAAATCATGAATTTCCATAGAACAACTCATTGGGTAAAATAAGATACCTTTGTTATATGCGGTTCATAATAAATATAAGATACCTTGCATAAAAGAGATGTACAAAAACATCCAAAAAGGTAGTAGACCAGTACACTTACTTCATATCATGAAACTACTCCCTCTGTCCAACAATAGTTGTCCAGTTTTGACTTTGCACACTTCTTAAGAAACTATAAATAGAAGGATACTTTTACTATATCACATATGAATATAATAAATATAACGTCTTAAAAAAATGTAATAATAAAATGACCATAATTAATGATAAAGGTAAATAAGGAATTAAATGTAAAATTATTTATTGATTTCATAAAATGGACAAGTTTTGTTGGACATCCAAAATAATATAGTGGACAACTATTGTTGGACGGAAAGAGTATTTACTACCAACAATAACTGACTAGACCATGTAGTGGCCAGTGCTAGTAGAGGTGATTTCCTACGAATCGTGATGCCACTGCCTTCGGTCATATCCAAATCTTCCAGTTTTAACCCTTCTTGTAACGCAAAATTGAACTTGTGCACAAGCCTTGCTAATGCTAGCTCATTTATCACAACAACAAAAGCAGTTCCTGAGCAGCCCCTTCTGCCTGCCCCAAACGGAATCAACTCAAAGTTTAATCCTTTGACATCAATAGTACTATTTAAGAACCTCTCTGATCGATGCTCCTCTGGATTTTCCCATGATAAAGGGTCTCTTCTGATGGTCCAAGAATTGATGATAACTTGAGTTTTAGTGGCTATATGGTAACCAAGTAAATTTACGTCTTTTATTGATTCTCGAGGAACTGTTTGTGGAATCGGTAGAGGAAGCATGAGAGTCTCTTTGATCATTGCTTTAAGATAGTGCATATTGTTGTGTAATAAAGAAAGAAGAAACAACGTTTAAGAAGAAAAAAGAAGAATTACATAGAACTTTAACGTTATATTTCTGATATTTTTAAATCAAATACATAGGACACTGTAAATAGGAATTAAAACTCAACCACCTAAGAGAGACATGACCCACTAACTTAACCACAACCCTATCCACTAAGCTAAATATTAGCAACTAACAGAAGATATTCTTTGACTCAGTTAGGACTCCTAACAAACATGTTACTTTGCCAAATAAATAGAAACCTCTAATTACGTTTGAAAATCAATATTCAACACTCCCTCATGATGATAATAATGCAACCACATACTGCTTCTTTAAGCTTCAAGAAATTACTCCAGATCCTAAATTGAAAACATTTTCGAGGTTGTAAAGAAATGTCGATACAGAAAAAAGAAGAGGAAGATGAAGAATGTAACCAAGGATATGTTGTAAAAGAGTCAAGCACACTTCATCACAGACACTAAAAGCTCCTAATAAAGTGAGACTGACACTCTAAAAATTGAAAAGCCACATGAAAGCAAAAATAGACCTGAAATAGAAAAGTAGATGGATAAGGGAAGAGGAATATGACAAAGGATATGTTGTAAAAGAATTCTCAAATGACTCACTTCATAGTCACAAATCAAGCAATATCTCCTCCTTTCAACGACCTTATTTCTACATCTTAAATTCATGGCTAAGTCAATAGGGGGAATTTGATGAAAATATTTTCATAAAGGAGCTTCACGAAATGAAATGCTATTGAGATACAAAAGTTAGTCATTTTCCGACCCTATAAAAAGAAAGAAGATAAATCCACAGTCCACACATCATAAAAATGACAGGATATGCTGATTCTCCATGGGTTTATACCATATCTTAAACTGAAAAATAATTAACTATATAGTCTTGGAAGGCTCTTCTGTGATTAAAAAAAAAGCAGAAAAATGAGGGAAAAAAAGAGAGTTGGTGAAGGAAAATATATACTTGAATTTATAAAAGAAATAGGTTTACGACTACGCTCTATGCAATTGTTTATTTCAGATGGCACGCCAAAGGATAGATGCCTTGTTATTGTCTCTTCTTAATATCCTAACACAAAGAAAGAAGAGTTGGTGAATGATAATAAGGGAAACAATGATAGGGCTACTCTCTATTGGCATGCAACTATATATTAAAGCTGACATGCCAAAGGAGAGCTGTCTTGTTACTGTCTCTTCTTAATCGTAGCACGACCACCCGCGCTTGCAATTGACTACAATATGTAGATTGCAAGAAGGTACGATTTCGTACACCTGCATGATTCTTGAGTTGGGAGTCAAAAGGGCCCTTTTTTTTAAAACTAAAATACACAAAGGACTACTTCTTTTTCTATTTAACCAAAATGGACAACGCTAAAAGTTGAGCGATTTGTTTTTATATTAACTAAACAAATAGTTGTTTTTAAAAAGTCTCTCATATTTGAGTGTTTTGCTTCATCATTTTTCTTTTCGAAGTCGCTCCAAATTGAGCAATTTGGTCCATTTCTTTTTTTAAAAAAAAAATTAAAGTTGCTCCCAATTGAGTGATTTTTTAAAAACTTTTATTTATTTTTTAAAATTACTTTTAAGTCACTCTTTGTTGGGTGATGTTCTTAATTTTTGTTTTTCTAAGTCACTCAAAATGGATCAATTTGCTTAACTTTTTTTTTTTAAAAAATAATTAACTTTATACTTCTCATTTTATGTAGAAATAAAAAGAATAATGTATCAAGTAAGTTGGAGTGTATTAGCTTTGTTACGAAGAATTACATAATTTAATAGGAAAGGGGTTTGATTAATCCCTCAACTCTGTCCTTTAGAACTAATATACCCTCATTATAAAAATGTCTCACATATTGTAACATCCCAGAAATTTTATGAACTAAGACTCGAACCATCCTTCGTTATGAGTAGGATTTTACCAAGGAATTTAAAAATTCTTAAGTATTAAGGTCATGTCACTTGATATAGAACCTTGAGTTCCAAAAAGAATTAAAGAGAATTCATTCAAGTCATTCGTTAGTTCTTTTAAGTTTTAGATCAATTTCAAATGACCATATTTAGCACAGAATGAGTTAGGAGACCCATAAGATATCAAATGAATGGTCTTGAAATCCTCTTTCCAACGCCGCCGAGTTTGCTGATTTTCGAGCTCGTATAAGGGAGATATGCCCGTTTAAAGTTGGGTTGCCCAAATAAGGAAAGTTACCCAAAAATATGAAGGGTATTTTGGTCTTTTACTTACCTAATCGGAGTTAAAGGTTTTTAGTAAGGTTTTAGGAGTCTAAACTGATTAGAAACAGTTTCATTCATCCCCAAAAGAGTTTAGGGTTTTAGAGAGAATATTCAAGAGGAGAAAAAGTTCAAAGTTTCAAGCGTTAGTTCAAGAAATTCTAGATTTCGCCAAGAACCTAGTTCTTTGAGGTATCTAAACTTCCATAGTGTTGGGTTTGTTAACCCACAGGCCAATCATGAGTTTCTTTTGCGAATGTATCCCTAAATATTGAGCAATTTGATTTCTTGATGAGTTCTTGATAAGTGTTCTTGAAGTTTCCTTATCGATTAAGTTTTGATGTAGGATTCTACTTGGGTCAACTTCAAACGACCATATCTTTTTGAATATAAAGAGTTACGTGGCCCATAGCCTATCAAATTAAAGGTATTTAAATCTACTTTCCAACTCCACCAATATCACGTCACTCCAATTTCTGATTAAAAGATATGACTATTTTAGTAACCTGATATAGTGTTACAAATTAACTGATGGAAAAACATTTAAAATGGTCCTTTTTCTCTTTTTAACTCCAAGAAAACCCTAAACAAATTTCTTGACTAATAAAAGGCTCAAAACAATCAGATTTTCATCTTTTAATCCATCATTCTCTTCTCTCTCAAACCCTAAAACAAAACCCTAAAGAAAAATCAAAGTAGAAGACTTCATTCAAGATTCTTTCAATATGTTTCAAGATTCTTCCAATGTTTTTCAAGATTCTTCTTCAAGGTAAGTTTTTCTCGAAGAATTCCATTCTTTCCAACTCAAATTCTTCCATATAAAAATGAATCACTAATGAAAATCATAATTCTTGGCCATAGAAATTTTAAGAAACTAATTCAAGAATTTAAAGAAACATTTTCTTGATCGTACCTTTAAGCTAGGGTTTCGAGGTTTATAATCAAGTTCATCAAGAACATTATTCTTCAATGTATGTAAGACTATCATCAGTGGCAGAGCTAGAATTTTTAATAAGGGGGTTCAAAATCTGAAAAGTAAACATACGAACTAATCGAAGGGGGTTCGACATCTACAATATATACAAAAAAATAATTTTTACCATGTATAAATAGTAAGATTTTCTGCCGAAGGGGGTTCGGGTGAAACCCCTGACACACTATTGGCTCCGCCCCTGCGTCTATCATAGTGTTGGACTAGTTCATCCCCACACCCTACATCTTCTTTCAAATCAGTAAAAGAGAAATCTAAGATTCTACCCCTAGATTTGAGTATTCTTGAGATAAGTTTATTTGAGTTCTTGAGTTCATGGTTCTTTTAAATTTTTTATTCTGAATTATTGAGTTTCTATATTTTTATTGAGATCCTTGAGTTGATTTGTTCATATCAATAATTCAACATGAAGCCTATTTTGAGTTTTAAATCTTGAGAAGTTTTTCAAAGCCAACACTTGAGTTTTAAACTGAGTTTTGAGGAAGTAAGTATGTGAAAGAGAAGAGTAGTATACATGAGATCCATATTGTTATTTAGACCCTGGAGTCGAGCAGTCTAGAGATGAGTAGTATCATTGAGTCTTGAGTTCTGAGTATTGTGGTTCTTTATTGTTATTGAGATCCCTGATTTGAGTCGTTCATGTTCATAATTCCACATGAACCCTATGAGTGGAGTTATAAATTTAAAAAAAAGCTTTTTAAAGCCAACACTTGAGTTCTTAAACTGAGTTTTGAGAAAGTAACGATGAGTTTTGAGAAAAGAGTTTTCTAAATCATGATTAGTATGACAATTGAGTATGTGATCAATGTAAGAGCAGTATGGTATCTAGAGATACCATCAATGTTTATGCAGCATGACTTCCTGAGTCATCAATGATCATATTATAATATGATTTTGAAATGTTTTTGAGAAAGAGCAGACTTGAGTTCTTTTTATTTAAAATGATATATGGGAACTAAGTATTCGCGAGAGTAAATGTTTTCACATTTAAGATGAGAGGAAACTAAGATTTCCAAAAGAGGTTTGACGAGTTTGAGTACCTTCTCTTTTAAGAGAAAATGTTTTTGAGTAATAATCTCAAACCATAGAAAAAATTACGTTTTTAAACATATGAGCTAGTATATTGTAGGAGTAGTATTGAGCACTAATATGGGGGAGAGTTTAGATAACTCATAGCCCCCATAAATCATGTAGCAAACGTGGGTAGAAAGGGTCATACATTTTAGATTATTCCTTAATGGTTTTTCTAATAGAGTAGTGGATCCACTTAGTTAGTAGGTCATATACCCTGGCAGAGTATTAGACAGTTCTGGCAGTGTGGGTGAGACATTGTATTATCACATAACTCATATTGATAGTTGTCAGTTAGAGAAACTCCCACAGAGATATTTTGTATTCTTTTATACACTGAGTTTATTTTGTATTTTTATATACAAACATAGTTTATTTTTCATGCTCGTGTACAAACAGACTTACATTGTATTTCTAATACATTGACTTGCTATCTATTGTTTTCAAAGCTTTCGATGTATTGCATATTTTATTGTTGCTTTATATTGAGTTGAGTGTCTAGAATTGTCACTACCCAACCCACCGGGCCGTGTGGGTACCCACTCTAACACCTAAGTAGGAGAACCTTCATATCCCAATAGTCAAAACATTGCAGAAAAATTAAGAAAAACAGAGATAAATAAAATAACATGATTTTATAAATAATATCTTTACACAGACTTTTAGTTAAAACTTTCAAAGTAACTTAACAACACCCATGGATCTAGTCTAAACATGTAGTAGAGCTACTAAGCGTACAACTGGACAAGATAAATAAAAGACACAATTCCCACCATGCGAAAGGAAGAATAGAAGCTACTGGGGAATTTCTTCATCTTCACCTAGAGAAACATCCCCAACCTACATCCAAACTATGTCAAAAAGACATAGCATAAGTAGTATCATTACAGACACACATAATGGTAGGTATCATCGGTCAACCCGATGCCCACCACATAACATAATAATTCAACTAGTAAGATCATGAATTAAACCACTTGCTTCTCCACCTTTACCCTCTCGTAGAATACCTACCAAATCACACTTGTACGCTTAATCACTAACCCACTTCCCAGTCAACTTACTTACTAGATTCATGATCATAGCCTAACCAATCTAACACATGGACAAGTCTGCAACACAACTACCACATTCAAACTAGCCGCTCACGTCATACCCTCACCTTCTTCTTATTATTATTACCCCACCTTTGTCGCGTGGTCTATTATATCAATCTTACTATCTACTCACCCCAAATCCCCTTCTCAAGTGTCATTTCCTACTAACAATTTACATCACGAACACTACCTTTCCCCTTGGAAACTTTGCCCTTCTACTATACCCAATAAGTTCAACATATATAAGTCAATACCACCAGATATTCACATGCGCATAGCAAACCTATACAATATCAATGACACTTACGAACAACTTCACATTTTAAATCAAATTCTTGGTCCTCTCATGGAACCCAAACCCAAACAGTTAGCATACCGGAACGTGCAATCCGATCCAATATTTATGCCAGAACTTGACAACTGATCCCATCATTATGCTGGAACGTAGAAACCGATCCAAGTTAGTTATGTCGAAACGTGGCAATCGATCCAAGTTAGTTATGCCGAAATGCGGAAACCTATCCAAGTTAGTTATGTCGAAACTTGGAAACCAATCCATACACACACCACAATCATAATCACAAGTATATCTCCAAGAGAATACATTTACGTCACGATTTCATGGCAATCATAATTCAACCATCTCATTTACAACAAGTGTGATCAATAATGCATCATTCATTTACATACATGCATCATAATGAAGCAAGAAGAAACGTACATCACACAATCATAAAATCACAACAATCACCTACTAACTACTCCTCAATCAATATCATGTAAACATTTAGTTGACCATTCTTAACCACTAGTTCATCATCTAAGGCTTCTTTCTAGGGTTTGATTCATAATTCATCATAAAGTCCCAAATTCAATCACTCCAATTTATGATGTAGCATACATTCATAAATCTAATTCCATTCGTGATTTCATATTCTTATTCTTGCACCAATTCTATCCATGATAGCAATTCTAGAAGCCCTAACAAAGTCATCAATTTCTCTTCTCAAGGCAGAAAACCCACATACTTTGATTTCTAGGGATTGCACATGGAATTCACTCGGTGCAAGAATGTCTACGCATAAACCCTACCATTGATTTACATATATTACGCAGTGAGCACAGATTTAAACTACTCAATTCATAAAAACCTAGCCTACCTGGGTGCCAAGCAGCTACACAGAGTTTTGGCCTTGGTTTCGATTATCCAGGCTTTGTGACGGTGAATTTGTCCAAGAATCCAGAAGATATCACCATCTTCATGCTAGAAATCTCATTCTCCTTCCTTGCCAAGATTAGAGCAGCTTTTCTGAGGTTTCTGGGGTGTTTTACGACTTATTTAGGTATTTAGAAGATGGAGAAAATAGGATTTTTTGGTAATTTACGTTCTGCTTCGCCTATCCCGCCCTGGCGCTAGCTTACCCCACTGTGATGCCGCCGCCCTAGCGGCATCTGGCGCGCTTTGGCGGGACAATGTCCCAAAGTTTTCTTGGATTTTTCTTTATCCTAAATAACGACGTTTCGGGTCGTTATAGTAGATACCAATTTACTCCTCGTTTGTCTCCGAACGACTAGTGCAAGAACATCACGAGCCTTATTTCGATTTAATTTTACATTAAAGAATTGGTCCACTACATAATCATGACGAGTGGTGAGTTTTAACTAGTTGATACAAGTAAAGTACTATTCTCAAAAGACTAGAAGAAAATTTGAGGTAACACATGAAGGAAACAAACACGTTTAATATGACACAACCTGCCCCACCAAGGTGGCAGCCCTCCCGCTGAGACGGGGCCGCTGTGGCGAGGACCTCCCGCTGAGGTGTGATATCGGGAACCAGAAATGGGGGAAAAAGGGAAACATTTTTCCCATTTCTCCCTTAAACTCCCAATACTCTCCCAAAATCCTTTCGATCACTCTCCTGCGAACTTTAAAAGTCAGGAAATATTCTTGTTCCTTACGCACATTACTTCCATACTTGATTAACAACGACTGCATGCCATTAATTGATCAAAAAAGCCAGTTTTTGTGTAGTTATTCGAAAGTAAAAGTAGGTTGCTTGTTTTGATAGATAAACATAGCATGGACACTTCCCTTACGTTCCCAACATATCCATGACGTTCTGGGAGTAAGGATTTCATAGAAATTTAATCAAATCAATACTGAAAAGGTTGGGAGAAGTTGAAAAGTCTCTTTGCCGAAAACTTGATTTGAGGGGTATTTAGGGTTTATTTTGCCGAAATAATTGCTTATTCTAGTTTTAGGGTAGTTTATATACTATGATGTGTTGGAATTCTATCGAAAATAGGGGTTTTAGGATGAAGAGACGCCATAGTCGCGTCTACTGTTCATCCTAGATGAAAGCTGCTTTGGCGGCCTTTATCCCACTATGGCGGCCTTCATAATAGCGCCAGGGCCGGATTTTGGCCGCAGTGCCAGGATGCACCAGACCAATGACCTACACCCTTAACAAAAAAATTTCTCCTTTCTTAATTTTTTCCTTACTCTAACTATCCTAATGCATTTCTAACTTACATTCGACTTATTGTAGGCTCTCAAAATGGCATGTAAAAATGAAGAAAACATACCCTTCATCCGGTTCCCCGATGTCGCAAGTCAGAAAAGGCATCATGACAATCGTAACACAGGGTTTTGCTGAGAGAGAGGATTCATGTTACTTAAGCTAGAGGAGAAGGCTCCTTCATTTTATGCCCTCCTGATGGAGTTCAAATGGGCTCCACTGACTGAGGCTCCCTAGATGCACGCTCCACTTGGGTGAGGGAGTTCTATGACATCCTTCTTACCCTTAACTGGGATGACTCTTACCCTATCATCCATGTCCGGGGAGTCGACATCCCTTTGAATGGCACCGCCCTTATTGAAGTACTAGAGTTACTCGATGTCTCAAATGCGGAGTTCGAGGTCAAGTTGCGGGAGATGGATCTAGGCTGGTTAAGGGATACACTGATTGAGCCAGCTAAACGGGACCAGGTCTACTGGGCTAGTGCAGAGGTCATTACTAGCACAGATTGGTCACCTGATGCTAAGAGGTGGCTACACTTGGTGACTAGGAGGATTCGACCGTCAGGCGACCGTACAGACGTGACCTTTCCCCATGCCATGGTGGTGGCATGCGCCATACATGGAATAGAGCCGAATGTGGGGGCACAGATTATCGCCGAGTGGAAGATGTTCTACCGGGGTAACAAGAATGTGTTCTTTCTTCTTGGTCTTATTACTACTCTGTGCAAGCGGGAAGGAGTACCACTTATGGACATCGACGAGGTACTTCCTATGGATCCCCCCTTTACCCTATATTGGTTAGAGAAAGTTCTACTTCTAGGAGCAGGAGAAGGAGGACTGGAAGATCTAGCAACAGTAAGAAGGCCGCAGGGTCGGACGAGAAGGGAGGCGACGACACTCGTCCCCCACATTCCGCGTCACAGGTAGAGGAGGACATAACAGCTATGCAGAGGAAGATGGGGTGCCCTATTACTCCCACCGTTTCGGTTCCCCCAGCACTGCCCTATAGCTTGAGATGCTATGACACGAGCTTTGCCAGGAGAGGAGGAAGAACCCAACTAGGGACCGTCTGATGATTCATCTCTGGAAGACAGTGAAGATAATGTTTACCTGCATCGCTCCCGGGCAGGAGATCCCCGTAGTGGAGAATGATGGTTACATTTAGTTTTCGTTTATGGAGGAGGTCGTGACCGGCATGGTGCCCCCAGAGGAGTTAGATTTCGATACCGACACCTCTCGGTCGCAGGGTTCTTGAGTTGCTTTCTTCACCCCTCATGGCCTTGTAAATTTCTAAGACACTTTGTTTTATCTTATGATTTCCTAACTTTTTGTAAGCACATATATACTAGATTTTGCTTTATGATACAACTTATATTTAAGGTTAAGAGGTTATGATCCATTACTTCTGTTGTTGAACACTGTTTGACTGGCAAGGGTGAGTTAGAACACCACTCGGGGTCTGAAATTGTGAATGGGAAAAATAGGGAAAGGCAGGCTGAGGTTCTTCCTCTCCTCATCCCGCTCTGGCGGGAGGAATCCCACTCTAGTGGTCTCGCCCTGGCGGGAATAATCCCGCCCCAGCGGCGAAACAGAGGCAGAAGCTCTGCTAAGATTTTTCTGGGGTTCTTCGCTTTTTCTTAAATTTCCCAAAATTCCTCAGCTTCACTCTGCAATTCAAGACTAAATCTCATAACTCCGCCCCAACGGCGAAACGGAGGTAGAAGCTCTGCTAAGATTTTTCTGGGGGTCTTCGCTTTTTCTAAAATTTCCCAAAATTCCTCAGCTTCACTCTACAATTCAAGACTAAATCTCATAACTCAGTACCACAACTCATACATCCAGAGGATACACCCCGATATTACCAGCTTGCAAAATTTTTCTAAAATTTCCCAAAAGTCCTCCGCTTCACCACAATCAGAATCACAAGTATACATTCATCCATCACATTTACAACAAGTGTGTTCAATAATGCAACATTCATATACATATAGGTATCATAATGAAGCAAGAACAAACGTACATCACATAATCATAGAATCACAACCATCACCTACGAACTACTCCTCAATCCATATCATGTAAACATTAAGTTAACCATACTTAACCCCAGTTCATCATATAAGACTTCTTTTTAGGGTTTGATTCATAATTCGTCATAAATTCCCAATTTCAATCATTCCAATTTATGATCTAGCATACATTCATAAATCTAATTCCATTCATGATTTCATATTCTTATTCTTGAACTAATTCTATCCATGATAGCAATTCCAGAAGCCCTAACAAAGTCATCAATTTCTCTTCTCAAGGCATAAAACCCACATACATTGATTTCTTGTGATTATCCATGGAATTCACTCAGTGCACAAAGGTCTATGCATAAACCCTACCATTGATTTACATATATTACGCAGTGAGCACAAATTTAAACTACTCAATTCATAAAAACCTATACTACCTGGGAGCCAAGCAACTGCACTGAGTTTTTGACCTCGATTCTGGTTTTCCGGTCTTTGTGATGGTGAATTGTCCAAGAATCCACAAGATATCACCATCCGCATGCTAGAAATCTCCTTTTCCTTCCTTCCAAAGCTTAGAGCAGCTTTTCTGAGGTTTCTGGGGTGTTTTACAACCTATTTAGCTATTTTAGAAAGATGGAAAAACTAAGATTTCTCGTAATTTATGTTCTGCCTTGCATATTCTGCCCTGGCGCCAACTTACCCCACTGTGGCACCACCGTCCTAATGGCATCTGGCCCTTTGGCGGGACAATGGCCAAAAGTTTTCTCAGATTTTTGTTTATCCTAAATAACGACGGTCTGGGTCGTTACAATAGATACCAATTTACCTCTCATTCATCCCTGAACGACTAGTGCACGAACATCACGCACCTTATTTTTATTTACTTTTACATTAAAGAATTGGTCCACTATGAAATCATGATGAGTGGTGACTTTTAACTAGTTGATACAAGTAAAGTAATATTCTCAAAGACCAGAAGAAATTTGAGGCAACACATGAAGGAAACAAACACGTTTAATATAACACAACCTGGCTCGCCATGGCGGTAGCCCTCCCGCTGAGACAGGGACACTGTGGCGAGGACCTCCAGCTGAGGCAGGAGATCGGGAACCAAAAAAGGGGGAAAAAGGGAAACATTTTTCCCATTTCTCCCTTAAACTTCCAAAACTCTCCAAAAATCCTCTTGATCCTCTCCTCCGAACGTCAAAACTCAAGTAATATTGTTGTTCCTTATGCACTTTACTTCCATACTTGATTAACAATGACTGCATGCCGATTAACTAATCGAAAAAAGCCAGTTTTTGGGTAGTTACTCGAAAGTAAAAGTAAGTTGTTTGTTTTGATAGATAAATATAGCATGGATACTTCCCTTACGTCCCCAATGTCTCCACGATGTTCTGGGAATAAGGATTTCGTAGAAATTTAATCGAATCGATACCGAAAAGGTTGGGAGAAGTTTAAAAGTTTCTTTGCCTAAAACTTGACTTTGAGGGGGTATTTAAGGATTATTTTGCCTAAATAATTGTTTATTCTAGTTCTAGGGTAGTTTATATACTCCGATTTCCTAGAATTCTGTCAAAAATGGGGGTTTTGGGACGAAGAGACGCCATAGCCGCGTCTGCTGTTCATCCCTGATAAAGGCCGCTCTAGCGGCAGTGGCCTTCATCCTCCTATGGCGGCCTTCGTAATCCTGCCAGGGTAGGATTTTGGCCACTGTGGCGGAATGCGCTTGACCAGTGGGCTGCACCCTTAACACAAAATTTTCTCCTTTCTTAATTTTTTCCTTACTCTGACTATCCTAACGCGTTTCTAACTTACATTCAACTTATTGCAGGCTCGCTAAATGGCAGGACAAAATGAAGAAAACTTACACTTCATCCGATTCCCCGATACTGCAAGCCGGGAAAGGCATCATGACAACTATAACACAGGGTTTTGCTGCGAGAGAGAGTTCGGGTTACTTAAGCTAGAGGAGAAGGCACCTACATTTTATGCCTTCCTGATGGAGTTTGGATAGGCTCTACTGACCGAGGCTCCCCCATATGCACGTTCCACTTGGGTGAGGGAGTTCTATGCCATCCTCCTTACCGTCCGCTGGGATGACTCTTACCCTATCATCCGGGTCTAGGGAGTGGAAATCCTGAATGCCACAGCCATCAATTAAGTACTAGAGTTACCCGATGTCTGAAATGCGGAGTTCGAGGACAAGTTGCGGGAGATGGAACTAGGTTGGTTAAGGGATTCAATGAACGAGCCAGCCAAATGGGACCAGGTCTACTGGGCTACTGTAGAGGTCATTACTAGCACAGACTGGTCACCCGATGCTAAAAGTTGGCTACACTTGGTGACTAGGAGGATCCGCCCGTCGGGCAACCGTACAGACATGACCTTTCCCTGTGCCATGGTGATGACGTGCGCCATACAGGGTATAGAGCTGAATGTGGGGGTGCAGATTTTCTTTGAGTGGAAGATGTTCTACCGGGGTAACAAGAAGGTGTTCTTTCTTCCTGGTCTTATTACTGCTCTGTGCAAGCGGGTAAGAGAACCACTTATGGACGCCGATGAGGTACTTCCTATGGATACCCCCTTCACCCTTATTGGTTAGAGTAGGTTCTGCTTCTAGGAGCCAGAAAAGGAGGACTGGCAGAGCTAGCAGCAGTAAGGCTGTTGCAGGGTCAGACGAGGAGGGAGGTGAAGGCACTCGTCCTCCACTTTCAGCGTCACAGGTAGAGGAGGACTTGGTAGCTGTGCGGTTGAAGATAGGGTTCCCTATTACTCCCACCAATCCGGTTCCCCTCAGTACTGCCCTAGAGCTTGAGATGCTCCGAAGCGAGCTGCGCCAGGAGAGGAGGAAGAATCGAGCTAGGGACCATTAGATTATTCGGCTCTGGAAGACAGTGAATATTATATTTAACTGCATCACTCCCGGGCAGGAGATCCCCATAGCGGAGAAGGATGGTTACATTCAGTTTTTAGTTCTGGAGGATGCCATGACCGGACTATTACCACTGGATGAGTTAGATTTTGATACCAATACCTCTCGATCGCAGGGTTCTTGAGTTCATTTCTTCGCCCTTCATGAGCTTGTAAATTACTAAGACACTCTGTTTTATCTTATGATTTCCTAAGTTTTTGTAAGCACATGGATGCAAGATTTTGTTGTCTGATGCAGCTTATATTTAAGGTTAAGAGGTTATGATCCATTACTTTTGTTAATGAACATTGTTTGACTGGCAAGGTGAGTTCGGACACCATTCGGGGTTTGAAATTGTGATTGGAAAAAATAGGGAAAGACAGTCTGAGGTTCTGCCTCTCCTCATCCCGCTCTGGTGGGAGGAATCCCTCCCTGGCGGTCTCAACCTGGGGGAATAATCCCGCCCCAACGGCAAAAATGGAGGCAGAACCTCTACTAAGATTTTTCTGGGGGTCTTCGCTTTTTCTAAAATTTCCCAAAAGTCCTCAGCTTCACTCTGCAATTCAAGAATAGTTCTCATAACTCAGCACCACAACCCATACATCCATAGGATACACCCCCACATTTATAGCTCACATAATTTACACCGATTAGCCAACATATTGCATATAATATGGTTCAGACACACGTTTTTAATGCACAAAATTGCATCATCGCATTCAACAAGCTCAACTTAACATTAACAGCTAATTCAATCTACCAGAAGCACACATTCACCTTTCGCAGATACAATGCACAAACAATTTCAATTCATTAGTTAGTTTCTCCCTGCCTTTTACAGCCCGTAATGCTAGATACCAATTGGAACCTTCCCAGTTCCAATTAACTTATTGGTGTCCCTTCAGTCGTATCAACGACGTCTAGTTCACTTCATTGTGATACCAATTAGAAACGTTAGAAACCAATTGGACTCAACTCATACCACAAGCGACACTGGCACGAAAGGAGAGAATAAGTGGAACAATTTCCTAGAATGATTCCTAGCCTCTTGTAGATTAGATGTGGACGTCAACACACCAATCCGTAGGATTCTAGTCCACATTTTGCTCTAGTACGGGGAGATCGTTAACCTAGGCTCTAACACCAATTGTCACGACCAAACCCACCGGGCCGTGCGGGCACCCACTCTAACTTCTAAGTAGGATAACCCTCATATCCCAGTAGTCAAAACATTGCGGAAAAAGAAAAACAAAGATAAATAAAATAACAAGATTTTATAAATAAAATCTTTAGACACACTTTTAGTTAAAACCTGCAAAGTAATTTAAAACCGCTCATTTATCTAGTCTAAACAGGTAAAAGAGCTACTAAGAGTACAACTGGACAAGATAAATAAAAGACACAGCTCCCACAATGCGGAAGGAAGAATAATAGTTGTGGGAGAATTTCTTCGTCTTCACCTAAAGAAACATCACCAACCTGCATCCAGTGTATGTCAAAAAGACATAGCAAGAGTAGTGTCAATACAAACACACATACTGGTAGGCATCATTGGTCAACCCGACGCCCACCACATAACATAAGAATTCAACTAGTAAGATCATGAATTAAACCACTCGCTTCTCCACCTTTACCCTCTCGTAGAATACCTCCCAAATCACACTAGTACGCTTAATCACTAAGCCACTTACCGGTCAACTTACTTACTAGATTGATGATCATAGCCTAACCAATCTAAAACATGGAAAAGTCCCTAACACAACTACCACATTCCAACTAGCCTTTCACGTCGTACGCTCACGTTCATCTTATTATTATTACCCCCAGCTTCGTACTTGATATATTATATCAAGCTTACTATATACTAACCCCAAATCCCCTTCTCAAGTGTGAATTCCTCCTAACAATTTATATCACGAACACTACCTTCCCCCTTAAACACTTTTCCCTTCCACTATACCCAACAAGTTTAACATATATAAGTCAGTACCACCAGAGATTCACATGGGCACACCAAACCTTTACAATATCAGTGACACTTACGAACAACATCACATTTAATATCAAATCATTGGTCCTCTCATGGAACCCAAATCCAAAGAGTTGCATATCGGAACATGGTACCCAATCCAATATTTATGCTGGAACGTGGCAACCGATCCCATCATTATGCTGGAACGTGGCAACCAATCCAAGCTAGTTATTCCGGAACGTGACAACCGATCCAAGTTAGTTATACCAGAATGCAACAACCGATCCAAGTTAGTTATGCCAGAACTAATAACCAATCCATTCACATACCACAATCACAATCACAAGCATATCTTCAAGATCATACATTTAAGTCATGATTTTATGGCAATCATAATTCATCCATCTCACTTACAACAAGTGTGATCAATAATGATACATTTATATACATACATGTATCCTAATAAAGCAAGAACAAATGTACATCACACAATCATAGAATCACAACCATCACCTACGAACTACTCCTCAACCCATATCATGTAAACATTAAGTTGATCATACTTAACCCTAGTTCATCATCTAAGGCTTCTTTCTAGGATTTGATTCATAATTCATCATAAAGTCCCAAATTCAATCACTCCAAAATATGATCTAGCATACATTCATAAATCTAATTCCATTCGTGATTTCATATTCTTATTCTTGAACAAATTCTATCCATGATAGCAATTCTAGAAGCCTAACAAAGTCATCAATTTCTCTTCCCAAAGAACAAAACCCACATACTTTGATTTCTGGGATTACCTATGGAATTCACTTGGTGCACCAAAGTCTACGCATAAACCCTACCATTAATTTACATATATTACGCAATGATCACAGATTTAAACTACTCAATTCATAATAACGTAGCCTACCTGGGCGCCAAGTAGCTACACGAAGTTTTTGACCTCAGTTCTAATTTTCTGAGCTTCGTGACGGTGAATTTGTCCAATAATCTGCAAGATATCCTGCCCTGGCGCCAGCTTACAGCGCTGTGGCGCCGCCGCCCTAGTGGCATCTGGCGCGCTTTGGCGGGTCAATGGCCGAAAGTTTTCCTCCATTTTTGTTTCTCCTAAATAACGATGGTCCGGGTCATTACAATAAATACCAATTTACCCCTCGTTTGTCTCCGAACGACTAGTGCACGAACATCACGAGCCTTATTTCGATTTTATTTTACATTAAAGAATTGGTCCACTACATAATCATGACGAGTGGTGAGTTTTAACTAGTTGATACAAGTAAAGTACTATTCTCAAAGACTAGAAGAAAATGTTAGGCAACACATGAAGGATACGAACACGTTTGATATGACACAGCCTGGCCCGCCAGTGCGCCATCCCTCCTAGTGAGATGGGGCCGCTGTGGCGAGGACCTCTTGTTGAGGCAGGTGATCGTGAACCAGAAAAGTGGGAAAAAGGGAAACATTTTTCCCATTTCTCCCTTAAACTCCCAAAACTATCCCAAAATCCTCTCGATCACTCTCCTCCAAGCATCAAAACTTAGGTAATATTCTTGTTCCTTACGCACTTTACTTCCATACTTGATTAACAACGAATACATGCCGATTAACTGATCGAAAAAGCTGGTTTTTGTGTAGTTATTCGAAAGTAAAAGTAGGTTGTTTGTTTTGATAGATAAACGTAGCATGGACACTTACCTTACGTCCCCAACATCTCCACGACATTCTGGGCGTAAGGATTTCATAAGAATTCAATCGAACCGATACCAAAAAGGTTGGGAGAAGTTGAAAAGTCTCTTCGCCTAAAACTTGAATTTGAGGGGTACTTAGGGTTTATTTTGCCAAAATAATTGCTTATTCTAGTTCTATGGTAGTTTATATACTCTGATCTATTGGAATTTTGTCGAAAATGGGGGTTTTGGGACGAAGAGATGCCATTGTCACGTCTGTTGTTCATCCTAGATGAAGGCAGCTCTGGCAGCCTTCATCGCTATGGTGGCCTTCATAATCCTTCCAGGGCGGGATTTTTGCCGCTGTGGCGGGATGCCCCAAACCAGTGGCCGGCACCCTTAACCCAAAATTTTCTTCTTTCTTAATTTTTGCCTTACTCCAACTATCCTAACGTGTTTTTAACTTTCATTCGACTTATTGCAGGCTCTCTAAATGGTAGGTCAAAATGAAGAAAACTTACCCTTCATCCGGTTCCCCGATGCCGCAAACCGGGAAAGGAATCATGACGACCGTAACACAGGGTTTTGATGTGAGAGAGGGTTCGTGTTACTTAAGCTAGTGGAGAAGGTACCTGCATTTTATGCCCGCGTGATAGAGTTTGGATGGCCTCCACTGATTGAGGCTCCCCGAGATGCACGTTCCACTTGGGTGTAGGAGTTCTATTCCATCCTCCCTACCATCCGCTGGCACGACTCTTACCCTGTCATCTGGGTCCAGGGAGTCGACATCCCCATGTATGCCACCGCCATCAATGAAGTACTAGAGTTACCTGATGTCTCAAATGCGGCGTTCGAGGCCAAGTTACGGGAGATGGATCTAGGCTGGTTAAGGGATACACTGATTGAGCCAGCCAAATGTGACTAGGTCTACTGGGCTACTCCATAGGGCATTACTAGCATAGATTGGTCACCCGATGCTAAGAGGTAGCTACACTTGGTGACTTGGAGGATCCGCCCATGGGACAATCGTACAGACTTGACCTTTCCTCGTGCCTTAGTTGTGGCGTGTGCCATACAGGATATAGAGGTGAATGTGGGGGGAGCAGATTATCTTCAAGTGGAAGGTGTTCTACCGGGGTAACAAGAAAGCGTTCTTTCTTCCTGGTCTTATTACTACTCAGTGCAAGCGGGCAGGAGTACCACTTATGGACGCAGATGAGGTACTTCCTATGGATCCCCACTTCACCGTCTTCTGGTTAGAGAAGGTTCTACTTCTAGGAGCAATAAGAGGAGGACTGGAAAATCTAGCAGCAGTCAGGCGGCTGCAGGCTCGGACTAGGAGGAAGGCGACGACAATCTTCACCCACTTTCCGCGTCACAGGTAGAGGTTGACTTGGCAACTGTGTGGAGAAACATGGGGTGCCCTATTACTTCTACCATTCTGATTCTCCCCAGCACTACCCTAGAGCTTGAGATGCTCTGATGCGAGCTGCGACAGGAGAGGAGGTAGAACCTAGTTAGGGACCGTCTGATGATTCGGCTCTGGAACACAGTAAAGATCATGTTTACCTGCATCGCTCCCGGGAAGGTGTGACGACCCTAAAAACGAACTAGTGAAACTAGAGCCTCACATGTGAGTTTGGAGTTGAGAACTTGATGAAATGATAAGAAATGACCGTGACGTCCGGAAACTAGTCATTTGAACTAGTGAGTTGTAAGGGTCAACTTTAAATGGTCATATCTTTTAGCTCAAAATGAATTAGGTGGACCTTTACCTATCCAATTAAAGGT
>NC_064285.1:30023401-30090079 GCF_019186545.1 Solanum stenotomum | reverse complement strand
CCTTTCTTTCCCTTTTTGGACTAAAGTGTAGGGATTTGGAGATGATGACATGTCATGGCTATTTGATAGGTTTCTAAGTGTTGAAGATGAAGACTTGGTGAGTCCTCATATATTCGAGGACAATACCCCATATGTTCTTTTATGTCTTTTTAGTATTGTTTAAGTTGTGTATGGGATTGGTCCCGAATTTTGTACTCTAAAGTATTAGATGGGTTTGAGACATCATGTATAAAGTCTAGAAAGTCTTCCGCTTGCTATTGTTTTTTTTTTTTTTTATGAAATGTTTTCTTGGTAAAGAAAGTTTTTAATTCCTTATGGTTTTAGTGTCTATGCGATGAATGAATTGCTAAGAGGCTTGTATTAGACCTCTTCGAGGTCGAGTACACCGGTTACGACTAGGGGGTGATCCCGGGTCGTGACAGAAGGATATCCCTATAGCGGAGAAGGATGATTACGTTCAGTTTTTGGTTCTGGAGGACGCCGTGACCAGCCTGGTGCCCCCGAGGAATTAGATTTTGACACAGACACCTCTCGGTCGCAGGGTTCTTGAGTTGCTTTCTTCGCCCCTCATGGGCTTCTAAATTTCTAAGACACTCTGTTTTATCTTTGATTCTCTAAGTTTTTGTAAGAACATGGATGCTAGAGGTTATGATCCATTACTTATGTTGTTCAATATTGTTTGACTGGTAGGGGTGAGTTTGGACACCATTCGAGGTCTGAAATTGTGATTGGGAAAAACAGGGTAAGACAGGCTGAAGTTCTGCCTCTCCCCATCCTGCTCTAGCGATCTCGCCCCGGCAGGAATATTCCCGCCTAGCGGCAAAAACGGAGGCAAAACCTCTGCTAAGATTTTTTTGGGGATCTTCACTTTTTCTATAATTTCCCAAAAGTCCTCAGCTTCACACTGCAATTCAATAATAATTCTCAAAACTAGGACTATTGGGGTCTACCCTCCTGTCAATCCCACGATACGCAAGTCAATTCGTTGTCGTTAACTCAGCATCACAACTCATACATCCACAGGATACAGCCCTACATTTACAGCTTGCATAATTTACACCAATTAGCCAACACATTGCCCATAATAAGGTTCAGACACACGTTTTTAATGCACGAAACCACATCATCACATTCAACAAGCTCAACTTTACATTCACAGTTAATTCAATCAACAAGAAGCACACATTCAAAGTTCGCAGATACAATGTACAAACAATTTCAATTCACTAGTTAGTTCCTCCCATAGATGACCATTACTGGTCATCCATGTCTTCTACATCCCCTAAGGCTAGTATCAATTGGAACCTTCCCAGTTCCAATTAACTTGTTGGTGTCCCTTCAGTTGTATCAACGACGTCTAGTTCACTTCGTTGAGATACCAATTGGAATCGAGAGATACCAATTGGACTCAACTCATACCACAAGCGACACTCGCACGAAAGGAGAGAATACGTGGAACAATTTCCTAGAATGCTTCCTAGCCTCTTGTAGATTAAGTGTGGATGTCAACACACTAATCCGCAGGAGTCTAGTCTACAATGTGCTCTTGTACGGGGAGAACGGTAACCTAAGCTCTTATACCAATTGTCACGATCCAACCCACCGGGCCGTGTGGGCACCCTCTCTAATACCTAAGTAGGAGAACCCTCATATCCCAATAGTCAGAACATTGCAGAAAATTTAAGAAAAACAAAGATAAATAACATACATGATTTTATAAATAATATCTTTATACATACTTTTAGTTAAAACCTGCAAAGTAATTTAACAACGTTCATGGATCTAGTCTAAACAGGTACAAGAGCTACTAAGAGTACAACTGGACAAGAAATATGAAAGGCACAGCTCCCACCATGCGGAAGCAAGAATAGAAGCTGCTGGAGAATTTCTTCATCTTCACCTAGAGAAACATCACCAACCTCCATCCAAACTATGTAAAAAAGATATAGCAAGAGTAGTATCAGTACAAACACATGTACTGGTAGGCATCATTGGTCAACCCGCGCCCACCGCATCACATAAGAATTCAACTAGTAAGATCAAGAATTAAACCACTCGCTTCTCCACATTTACCCTCTCCTAGAATACCTCCCAAATCACACTAGTACACTTAATAACTAACCCACTTCCTGGTCAACTAACTTACTAGATTCATGATCATAGCCTAACCAATTTAACACATGGACAAGTCCCCAACACAACTACCACATTCCAACTAACCGCTCACGTCGTTCCTTACCTTCTTGTTATTATTATTACCCCACCTTCGTTGTGTGGTATATTATATCAATCTTACTATCTACTAACCCCAAATCCCCTTCTCAAGTGTGAATTCCTGTTAACAAATTACATACGAACACTACCTTCCCCCTTGAACACTTTGCCCTTCCACTATACCCAACAAGTTCAACATATATAAGTCAATACTACCAGATACTCACATGCGCATAGCAAACATATACAATATCAACAACACTTACAAACAACTTCACACTTTATATCAAATCATTGGTCCTCTTATAGAACCCAAACCCAAACAGTTAGCATATCAGAACGTGGTACCCAATTCAATATTTATGCCGGAACGTGGCAATCGATCCTATCATTATGACGGAACGTGTCAACTGATCCAAGTTAGTTATGCCGGACCGTGGCAACCGATCCATATTAGTTATGCCAGAACGCGACAACTGATCCAAGTTAATTATGCCGAAACGTGGAAACCAATCCATTAACACACCATAATCACAATCACAAGTATATCTTCAAGATCATACATTTAAGTCACGATTTCATGGAAATAATAATTCATCCATCTCATTTACAACAAGGGTGATTAATAATGCAACATTCATTTACATACATGTATCATAATGAAGCAAGAATAAACGTACATCACACAATCATAGAATCACAACCATCACCTACGAGCTACTCCTCAACCCATATCTTGTAAACATTAAGTTGACCATACTTAGCCCTAGTTCATCATCGAAGGCTTCTTTCTAGGGTTTGATTCATAATTCATCATAAAGTCCCAAATTCAATCACTCCAATTTAGGATCTAGCATACATTCTTAAATCTAATTCCATTCGTAATTTCATATTCTTATTTTTGAACCGAATCTATCCATGATAGAGATTCTAGAAGCCCTAACAAAGTCATCAATTTCTATTCTCAAGGAATAAAACCCACATACTTTGATTTCTAGGGATTACCCATGGAATTCAGTCGGTGCACAAAGGTTTACGCATAAACCCTACAATTGATTTACATATATTACGAAGTGAGCACAGATTTACACTACTCAGTTGATAAAAACCTATCCTACCTGGGCGCCAAGCAGCTGCATAGAGTTTTTGACCTCGGTTCTAGATTTCTGGGCTTTGTGACGGTGAATTTGTCCAAGAATCCGCAAGATATCACCATCCTCAAGCTAGAAATCTCCTTCTCCTTCCTTCCCAAGATTAGAGCAGCTTTTCTGAGGTTTCTGGGGTGGTTTACTACCTATTTAGGTATTTTAGAAAGATGGAGAAAATTTGATTTCTCGTAATTTACGTTCTGCCTCACCTATCCCGCCCTGACGCCAGCTTACCCCGTTGTGGCGTCGCCAACCTAGCGGCATCTGGCCCGCCCTGGCGGGACAATGGCCTAAAGTTTTCTCAAATTTTTGTTTCTCCTAAATAACAACGGTCTGGGTCGTTAGAAGAGTTGATCATTTAGAGTTGAGTACCAAGAGTCGATTATCTTATTATTGAGTTCAGCTTTATTTCACTGAGTTGAATATCTTATCATTGAGGTGAGCCCTATTTTCTTTGAGTTGAGTTAATTAGTTGAGTGAGTTGAGAAGAGGTAAGTATGTTTCCTTTTTATCAAGTTCAATCTTATGGTATGCTTTATAATTCCCCTTACATGCCCGTACATTCCACTTACTGAACCATCTGGCCTGCATCATTTCATGATGCAAATACATGTATTCAGGATCATCAACATGCATTTTGTTGAGGTCATGTGATATTCCAGTCAACTTTGGCGAGCCTTCTTATATTCTAGAGGACTTTACCTTTACCTTACAGTTAGTAGTTTTGAGATGTCATGGGTCTTGTCCCGATATATTTCTATAATAGTAAAATATTCATAGATAGACAGAGTTGAAGAGTCTTATGTATTTACTTTCTTTTGTGTATTGTTCAAAATTTCTAAAAGATCGCTATTGAAGTTCAGTGAATTTAATTCAGTTTTTAAGCTTTTGTATGCTTGAGTTCGTCTTCCTCTTGTAGTCAACTAGGATGAGGGTTCGCTTGGAGACCACCAATGGTTCTCGAGTGCCATCCACGTCCAGGGTGTAGGTTTGGATCGTGACACATATACTCTTACCCTTACAAAAGTGGCTCACATATACCTGTTTATCTAACTAAAGTGACTTTTTTTAAAAAAAAACTAAAATCATGTTCATTGATTATCATTATATGAGTTTATTATTCTTCTTTTATTTTTAAAATTTTATTCTTTAGTATAAAAATATGAGAAACAAAAAAAAGAACCGTGAATGAAAAAAATAAGGAGAATATTCCAAACATTTTTTTTATATATTGTAATTTATGTTTTGTATCTGTAAAAAAAGGGGTTATATATGAAAGATTTTACAAGAGAGTTAGTGAAAAAGTAATTTTGGTTATCAAAATAATAAATTCAAATTAGTTGTTCAATCGAAAAAGTAGAAATAAAATGTGTGAGAAAGATCAATTATACCCCTACATGAATATATCTTTTTTTAAAATAATTTTTTTTGAAAAGTAAATTTAAAATTGTTTTTTTTTCACTTCAATTAGAGAAAAGGAGATATAATTATACTTATAAAAGTACAAAAGTAAGTGTCCACCCAAAAATAAGAACATCACTCAACTTAGAGAAACTTTAAGAAATAAATAAAAGTTAACTAAATCACTCAACTGCGAGTAATTGTTTTTCTTTTAAATATAAAAAGTTAACCAAATCGTTCAATTTGGTGCTACTTCACAAAAAAGATAAAGCGAAACGCTTAAAGATAAGCAACTTTTATATAAAATTATTGGATAATGGTCTTTTGCCGTCAGTTAATATTAAAGGTAAAACGCGCAACTTTAAGCAATTTGTCCGTTTTGGTTAAGTAGAAAAGTAAGTGTTCCTTTGTGTATTTTAGTTTTTACAAAGGACTCTTTTGGCTCCGAACTCAAGAATTATGTAGGTGTACGCAATATTACCTTATTGAAATCTACATATTGTAGTGAATTGCAAGAGCAGATGCTCGTGTGACGATTAAAAAGAGACGATAATTTAGTGGAGGGGCAAAATGTCAATCAAAATTGAAGGTTGGAGCTTTCCACTTTTAGTAATACTAGTTCTGGGAACGTGCCTTGCACGTTTGACCTCTAATTGTATAAAATTTATATAGGCTTAAATCATGTATAGAAAACATTTGTAATATCAATCCAATTAACTTCAAATTCAATAAAATATATATATCATCAAATGCATGCAGAATCAAAAAGGTTAATATATTGATCGTAATAAGAAACACTAACTGATAAATAAAAAATGAAATACGAATTATAAGAAGATTAAATAAAAAAGTGTACTGGACTAAAATTTTATATCCAATTTACAAAGGAATAAATTGTGTACATCAAAATTTGTGAGTGAGTGCGAAAGTAATAGAGAGAAAAAAGATTATTTTACGTTATTTTGTAGATGGATATGGCTGTGTTGACGAAATAGAACCAAAAAATTATTAATGAATTTACCTCATATTTTTTGCTGATAGATGAAGAATGAAGAATGAAGAATGAAGAATGAAGAATGAAAAATGAAAGAACATAAGGAGTTATTATAGAAATGTATTGGAAAACTTAAAACAAAAACCAATAAAAGAGGAATTCAATTTAAATGAATATAAAAGAATGACTTTCCTTTTCATATACTGTGGCCATAAATTCCCATTTTATATTTGTTTGTATTTTAATTTTTTTTATTTATCATATTTATAAAATGTATATTTATATTTTTACACTTAAATTTTCTTGATATAATATTAGCTTGAAAGACAAAAGAATTATACAATATTTCAGGGGCTTCGAAGCTAAAAGGACTAACAGTTAAACATAATTAAAATGTGGAAAATGATAAGTAGTACCAACTAATCATTTATTTAATTTTAAAAGTTAGTAAGGTAATTTTTTAATTAAAAAATTAGTGAACGGCATTTTCGTAATCCAATTTTGAACTTGAAACTTTTCCACTTTCAATATAATAAGAAATATGATGATAATATATATATATATATATATTTAATTAAATAAAAAAAATTAAAAATAAAGTACTATACTTTTGTGAATGATTAATGTGAATCGTCATATTATGACTTATTTATCAATATCAACACGACTAATTATCATCGAAACCTACAAAATGAACAATCAAATTGTCTCATAATTCTATTTCCCAAACATAATATGATAAACATTCATGAACACTACTTTATCCTTTTAAAATACTACTATATGCAACTAGGAATAGACAATTAAATTTGACCTTTTAAAAGAGTTATGCCTATTAGGCATCTCCTTGTGTAACGAACGGGTTCCATCGTTATAGAAAAGCCAAAGGAGAAATTTTTTGGGTCGGAAAACTTTTTCGTAGTATCTTGAGATTTCTCAACCTATTCCAGATTTGGACAAAATCGGAGTCATTAAGGTGTAGGGAAATCTGGAAATAATCAGGTGAGTAAATTATGATTTTGATTACATGAGTAGTTAAATAACTCGTTAAAGAACCCGTATAACTTTACGGAATTGAATTTGGTTGAGTAGAACTCCCGAAATAGATCTTAACGTAGAGAGTATTTTGTGAGCGTCGTGGATTGGAGGTGTGTTGTGAAACGGGGGTCTTGCAATTTTTGAAATAGCTCACTGGTTCGTGCAAGCCTTCTTGGCGGGTGTTTTTGCCGCTCTGGCAAGGCCGCTACAGCGGGGTGAGGATCGTTGTGGCGGGCCCGATGTGACTTGAGGTTGTTAATAAACCCCTAAATGACCTCATTATGCACTTTTTGACTTTTAGAGCAAAGGAACGAACCCCAGGTGACTCCTACTAATTTTTCACCATTCTTGCAGCTAAAGGTATGCTTTTCACTCCCCAAATCTATTTTTCGATCCGTAGAACGTAATAAAATGGGTGAATATTGATGGGGGAGGGTTTTGTTATAGATTCTATGGTGGAAACAACCCTAATTTGGATCATTGGGATCATGAGTTTGATCTAGGGTTCAAAGAATTATTAATAACTCGGGTAATTAGTGATTGTTTATTGATTCCTGTATTATATTGATTGTTTGTAGACCAAGAGCAAGCAGAACGAATTCAGAGACGTTGCAATGTTGATCACACTTGTTGTAACTGAGATAGATGAATTTCGTTGCCATGAAATCTTGACTTAAATGTATGATCTTGAGGATATACTTGTGTTTGTGATTGTGGTGTGTTGAATGGATCAGTTGCCACATTTCGTCATAACTAACTTGGATTGGTTGCCACGTTTCAGCATAAAAAGGTGATCGATTGCCACGTTCTAACATAATTATGGGATCGGATACCATGTTCTGTATGCTAACTGTTTGGGTTTGGGTTCCATGAGAGAACCAATGATGTGATATAAAATGTGAAATTGATCGTTGTACGTAAATGTTGATAATGTTGTATATGTTGATATATATGCATGTGATTATATTGTTTTCTTAACCTGTTTATGTTGCAGTAGTGGGATAGCCGCGTGATCCTACATGTACACTGTGGTTCTGTACTTATTCTGCAGTTGCTCTTATTTTTGTTGAGTACAACGCATCTTCAAGCGGCTACTGATAGACCTCGCTTAGGAGATCAGTGATCGTTCGAATTGAAGGGTGAGCCAATTCTTCTGGGCTGCCATGGGATTCTCTTTCGTCTATGTCCACTATTTTTGGACTTGGACAATTGTTTTAGTTAGTTAATTAGTTCATTAGTTTGGGGTTGTATCTCTTCTTGTTTAGACTTGGTTCATTGTTAGATGTTTTGGTACATTGACTTTCAGGTTCTAGGTTATTCTTCCGCATTGATATTTTATTATTGTTAGACTTTTGTTAGAGTTTATGGGAACTCTATTTGTCTTTCCTTAGTATTTGACTTAAATGCCTTAGGTATTGCTTTAGTTTCTTGGTTTGAGTTGTAGTAATGGTTCTCATACTAGAAAGTTAGTGTGGGTGCCAGTCACGATGTTCTGGGTAGTTTAGGTTACTTGAGTGCATCCAATCGACCTTCGGTTAAAGAAATTCAGACCTTGGAGTCTAAGTTCTTGCAGTTGGGCATCTCAAAAAGAGGCGGGGTGTTAGCTAGTATTGAGGTAAGGGCCACTTTCTTTTAAGAGATCAAGGCCAAACAATTTGAAGATGAGAATTTCGAGGAATTTAGGAAGTAGACTGCGATTGGTAAGGCATAAGAGGCCACTCTTGATGCAGATGGTGTGCTCAATTTTAAAGGGAGAATATGTGTTCCTAGAGTAGATGACTTGATTGACAAATTGTTGGCAAAGCCTCATGGTTCACGATATTCTATTTATCCGGGTGTGACCAAGATGTACAGAGATATGAAGTGAATTTATTGGTGACCGGGTATGAAGAAGGACATAGCGGAGTTTGTGGCGATGTGTCAAAATTGCCAATAAGTGAAATATGAACCCCAAAGGCCTGCAGGTTTACTTCAAAAATGCCAATTCCGGAATGGAAGTGGGAATGAATAGCCATGGATTTTGTGGTTGGCCTTCCCAAGACATTGGGTAAGTTTGATTCTATTTGGGCACTGGTTGATAGATTGACTAAGTCAGTCCATTTTATTCTTGTAAGAATAGATTATAATGCTAAACAATTAGCTAAAGTATATGTGAAAGAAATAGTGAGGTTGCATAGGGTGCCTCTCTCTATCATCTCAGACCGTGGTACCCAATTCACATCCATGTTTAGGAGGAAATTGTATGATGAATTGGGCACACAACTCACTTTTAGTACATCCTTTCATCCACAGACGGATGAGCAATTAGAGAGGATCATTCAAGTGTTAGAAGACATGTTGAGGGCATATGTGATTGCTTTTGGAGGGCATTAGGATAAGTTGTTACCTTTCTGTGAATTCTCCTATAATAATAGTTATCACTCTAGCATAGATATGGAACCATTTGAGGCACTCTATGTGAAATGACCCAAAAGGTTCTAAAAAAATGTGCTTCGGAAGTTACCAAAAACTTGTTTAGCTATATCCAAAAAAATAATTCGTTTCATTTTTTGAAAATATGACTTCATATTCTTTTTTAGGGGGTTGAATTGAGTGGGAAATGGGTCTAACCCAAATTTTAGAGCAACCGTATCAAAATCCGAAATTTCCAAGTGAAGCCTTTTTCGAGGGTCTACTTTGGAGGGTCTTATCTCCTAGCACACAAATAATTGGATGGCCCATAACATATCCATGAAAAGCCCTTTGAGTTAGCTACCTAACGCACTTCGTTTCACCTCATTCGGAGTTCGGACGAAGAAGTTATGCCCATTTTTGTAAAATCTGTCCGGCAGGAAATGCAATTTCGAGTGAGCGTTTTTACTGTTCACCCGCCTCATTTTTTTTTCTAAGTGTTAGACCATTTTTCCAAAGGGCATATGTTATTTCCTATATACCATTAGTTCAATTCCCATCTCTAAAACATTTCCCAAAACACCTCTCCCGTACTCAGACACATTTTCTCTCAAGTTCTCTCAAGAACCCTAATCCAAAACCTTTCTCAAGATTGAAGAGACTCTTGCTCCAAGTTCCAAGCTTCCATTGAAGACACTCTCAAGACCTTCATAAGAACTCAAGGTATGTGGTGTTGAACTCATGGGTCCTTCCACCCATAGTGCCTAGACTCTATTCTACTCACTAATTCATGGTTTAAGTTAAGATTCATAAATTAGTCTTGTTCTTTGTAATAATTTCCTGCACATTGAATTTTAAACATGAAAAGTGATTGTTTTGAGCATGTTGTGACTCTAGAACTTGAATCTAAATTTGGAATGGATGTGGAGATTTTCATGTGGTATTGTGGGTGTTAAAAGGTGTTGTTGTAGGTTGTTCACTGGTTTGGCTGCATAATTACTACCCTATTTTCCATGCTCTTTGATTCCATTACATGCCTTCAAGGTGTTTGACAAAATGTCCAACTATGGAGAATTGATGAATCGATGCTTTAAAGCTTGAGTTATGAGATGTATGGCAATCCAGAGATGTGTTGATGACAAACTAAGCTTGTGTATATGTTCATTCCATACGTGAGATTGCATTAGAGCCTAATGGGAATTTCCTATATAAAGTGTTGCATGACCATGCCCGGTCCGGGGGAAAAGAACCGGACAACCATGTGAGAGGTTTATATCTCACCACCTAGGATGCTTGGGGTGTGACCAACATCAACCATGTGAGAGGTTTATATCTCACCACCTAGGATGCTTGGGGTGTGACCAACATCAACCATGTGAGGGGTTTAT
Organism: Solanum stenotomum; assembly: GCF_019186545.1. Lineage (NCBI taxonomy): Eukaryota > Viridiplantae > Streptophyta > Magnoliopsida > Solanales > Solanaceae > Solanum > Solanum stenotomum. Next base: position 30,079,505 of record NC_064285.1, on the reverse strand, counting down.
ACCTTGCCACCAGGGTGTCCGGGTGTGAACGGCATCCCCCATCCTAAGTTGGGGTTATAGATTGGTTGGATCATGCATACACATATGATATCTACTATTAGTATAGATTTACTTAAACATGTTTTGACTTCACTTTGATCATGCATCCTCATATTGTTATTCATAATGCCTATGAAACTATTTCTTGTATTTCGATTGTGTCCTTGTCTATTGTTGTGTTGCACCCCGCATACTTAGTACATTCCAAGTACTAACGCATATTTTGCCTACATGATGTCACCATGTAGGGACCGGAGCTACTCTTGATCCTTCTCTCCATTCACGTGGCTAGTACGGTGCTTATCCGAGTTTGTTGGTGAGTCCTCAATGATTCGAGGGCTATGTTATGTTTCCTACTCCTATGTTTTGAGACTTTAGCTTGCTATTGTATTTTGACTATGAAGGGAGCCGATAGTATGTCATGGTCCCCGTACTATCTATGTATGTAGAGGTGTGCGTTGGACAAGTACTTTGTAAATGAGGTTGACTCTTATTCTATGATGTCTTTTTGAAATGGTTTGCCCTTAGTCCCTATTTCCCGTTAATTAATGTTGATTGTACTTCTGCGACCGATGAAGTGTGATGACAAGTTTGAGAGGCTTGTTTGGGGTTCCTTTGGGTTCCTCATTCGCCATGTCACGTCTAGGCCCTAGGCTTGGGTCGTGACACTATGGAAGGGGATGTATATCACCCATAGGATGGATCAAGGCTGGAGGCGTGAAACCATTGGGGGTAGATTTAGTGAAGGATGCTCAAGATAAGGTGAGGAGTGTTCAAGCTAAACTTCTCGTAGCCCAGAGTAGACAAAAGAAGTATGTTGATCATAAGGTAAGAGACATGACATTTCAATCCGGTGAAAATGTTCTTCTTAAAGTATCACACATGCAAGGGGTGATGAGGTTGGTAAGAAGGGTAAGCTAAGTCCTAGATACATTGGTCCATTTGAGATTCTTGAATGTGTGGGACCGGTAGCGTATAGATTGGCTTTACCCCCTAATCTATCGAGTGTTCATTCGGTATTTCATGTATCCATGTTGAAGAGGTATCATGGTGAGAGGGATTATATCATTACGTGAGACTCAATTGTGTTAGACAAGGACGTCCAATATGAGGAGTAACCGAATGCAATTCTTGATCGTGATGTGCGCAAGTTGAGGACCAAGGATATTAGGTCCGAAAAGTTCAATGGAAATATCGTCCAATTGAGACAACTACTTGGGAGATTGAAAGGGACATGCGAGACAAGTATCCCTAATTGTTCGTTGATTAAGGTATTGCTTCATCCCTTTCTTATCCTATTTTTCCTACGTTTGTCACTCGGGGACGAGTGATGGGTAAATTGGTATCTATTGTAACGACCGGGTTTTGTCATTATAGAAAAAGCCAACAGGGAAAAATTTTGGATCAGAAAACGGTTTTGTAGTATCTTGAGATTTCTCAACCTATTCCAGATTTGGACGAAATCAGAGTCATTTAGGTGTAGGGAAATCTGGTAACAATTGGGTGAGTTAATTATGATTTTGATTACATGACTAGTTAGATAACTCGTTAAAGAACCCGTATGACTTTACAGAATTGAATTCGGGTGAATAGAACTCCCGAAATTGATCTTAGCGTAAAGAGTATTTTCTGAGTGTCGTGGGTTGGAGGTGTGTTGTAAAATGGGGGTCTTGTAATTTTCGAAATAGCTCATTTGTTCATGCAAGCAGCCTTGGCGGGCATTTTTACCGCTCTGGCGGGGCCGCTACAGCGAGGTGAGGGCTGCTCCGGTGGGCCTGATGTGACTTGAGGTCGTTAACAAACGCCTAACGACCTCATTATGCACTTTTCGACTTTTAGAGCTAAGGAACGAACCCAGGCGACTCCTACTCAATTTTCACCATTCTTGAGGTGAAAGGTAAGCTTTTCACTCCCTGAATCTATTTTTCGATCCGTAGAACGTAATAGAATGGGTGAATATTGATGGGGGAGGGTTTTGTTATAGATTCTATGGTGGAAACAACCTTAATTTGGATCATTGGGATCATGGGTTTGATCTAGGGTTCGTAGAATTGTTAGTAATTCAGGTAATTAGTGATTGTTTATTGATTCCCGTATTATATTGATTGTTTGTAGACCAAGAGCAAGCGGAACGAATCCGTAAAGTGGAACGATTGTTTCTTTTTGCATGTCTCTGCAATCCAAAAAGAAACACAAAGCGTCAAAGACATGAAAATGAAGTTTGAATCAAGCAAGAAGAAGTTTGAGGAAAGGTTACCAAACCAAAGGGAAGCAAGTAAAAGGATCTTAATTGTCACACCCAGAGCCTACACCCTGGGCGGGACTGGCACCTGAAGACCATTGCTGGCCCCAAGTGAACCCTTGGCCTGGCTTACTTAACTCAGCGGAAGAATTAACTCAACAGAATAACTCAATGCAATAAAAGATCATAAAATAACTTAAATGATAAAATCTGGCCAAAAAAGGCAACTTGTTTCTCAAAATAGAATATTTATAAATACATAGATGAGAGACTCAATTCTGACTGTCTCACTGTCTATGAAGCCTCTATAACACTGAGATGGATGTTGGGATACACCCCGCAACATCCTAATAAAGCAAAACTAGAAAAGCGATCAAAGAATCGTCCGGAATATAATGAGGCTCACCACTGACTCTGGAGTGCTCGACTAGATCAACGGCATGCTGGATGCTGATCCTGATTACCTGCGTCTGCATCATAATAAGATGCAGGCCAACTGACATCAGTACATTGAATGTACGAGTGTGCGAGTTGGAAAGCTAAAAAACAACTTAAACTTGAAAGGAGTACAAAGGAACACTTACCTTGGCTCTGTTCAACTCATGAATAACTGAACCCAATATAAAGCAATAAGACACATGCAATATATAAAGCTTGTAAAACAGTGTAAACAACTTAGTACGTTAAGGATAAAGTGATAACAAACTCAACTTAACTTATGTAACAGTAATATAACTTTAGTGGGAGATTCTTTAACCGACAACCACCACTATGAGCCCTAGTGATGATACAACGTTTTACCTCACGTTGCCCAAGGACTATCCTATACCTTGCCGTGATATAGGACCTTACTTAACTTAGTGGATCCACTAGCTTAACTTACGGGATCATCTAAAAAGTATGACCCGTTAAGTCTCATGTTTGGCTACATGGTTCTTATGGAGAGTTGAGTTAATATGAACTCGTGTCCCCAATTTGGTGCTCAATACTACTCCCAAAAATACTTTAGCTCATAAGTGTTTTAAATACCTCTTTCTAGAGTTTTAGATAATTGCTCAAAGTTTAGCCCATAGGCTCTATTGGAAAACATAGCTCCTTTCTTACTCAAATGTGAAAACATTTATAAACTTCTTTGGGAATACTTAGTTCCCTAATAACTTTTGAGAAATGAACTCAACTCTTTACGCTTTACTTTACTTGAAACTTAAGCCTTAAAACGAAGTTTAAACATTTAATAATGACTCTTGAAAACTTTAAGAAACTTGCTTTGACTTGCTTCTTAACTTCTAGAATTGACTCTTAACTTCACTTGCTTAGATCCTAACTTTCCTTGAATTGGATTATGGATTCAACGTTCATGATCTAATGTTTATGAATAATTTCATGATGTTTAGATGTACCTTAGAGTATTGAAATCTACTAGAAATCATTGGTACATTACTAAGGAACACATACGAAAAAGTAGGGAACGAATGGGGAGAACTGGAGTCCCTGGCGCTCTGAGAGGCGCGGGGCGCCAGCCCTTAAACTTCAGAGGACTAGCTGGGGCGCACTGGCTGGCACGGCTCCCCAAGGGGTGAACTTCATAACCCCTTATGGGGCTCACTGGCTGGCGCGATGCCCTACCCCTTTCCCCAGAAAATTCGAGTTTTCTCCTTCATTTTTCCAACTCTAAACCCCCTAGCTACAAATGTTCTTACCCCAAACAATTAGAATCAATGGTACCCTCAACATACAATAGATTTAACTCTAAAATTCACCCGGAAACACTAATCAAACCAACAAGAGACTTCAACAACACAACCACAAGAATTCAACAAAACCCAACACTATGTGATTTCTCATACCTAGTAGGGATCACCCCCAACGATATCCACGACAATCTTGACGAACTTTGCTTCTTCTTCTGCTTTCTCATCTTCTCTCATTTTCTTTTTATCTTCTCTCACAACCCTAACTCTCACTTTTTAAAGAGAGAACTGATATAAAATCAGCTTAGAACCTTAATGTACAACCAAAAGAAAAGGTTAGGGAAAAGACCAAACAACCTTTAAAAATTTGGATTGAACTTTCTTTATTCCAACAACCTAACTTCCAAACGGCATAACTCACTCCTACAGACTAGAAATCGTGCAAACTCGGCGGCATTGGAAAGATAATTCTTTCCAAGAGATTTCCAAACATAACTGGATATACACCTAACTCATCCTGAGCTAGGAGTTATGACTGTTTGAAGTTGACCAAAAACTCAATTTTTCCTTAACTAAATTTCCAGATTTGCATTCTTTCCAAAAATGACTCTTTCCAATTATAAGCTTCTTCATAGTTATTTCAAATTCCAAAATGTTACATTAATGGTGGACTTTCCTCATATGCCTAACCTGCTAATGACTTTCGTACTCCCACAAGGTGCTACTTGGATACAATGAAGTTTTGATATTATCATGATTTAATCTATTATAAGTTTCATCTTTTAATGTACTATATTACCTCTGTATTTATGAATGATCTTTTACTATAAAACAGAAAAGTTAAATATAGATCCAAGGATCAATCAAGCATTTTGTATTCATTCTATTCACACATTATATTTGTAGATTATGGTTCGTTTTGGCACCAAAAGCTCTTTCACATGTATCAATGTTTTACTTATCTTTTAAAGTTCTATCCTTTTATAGAATATCCTTGGTCATAACTCATTTCCGTATTTTCCTCTTCATTTTCTATATTCATATTTTTATGTAGGGTTATTTTTTCTTTCATGTGGCTTTCTTATTTTTCGAGTGCAGTTCCAACTTATTAGGTGTTTTTTGTTACTTTGAAGTGTGCCACTTGACTCTTTTATAGCGTACCCTTCTTCCTATTCATATTTCTCTATTTATTCATCTACAATTCTATTTCAGGTTCCTTTTTGCTTTCATGTGGCCTTTTGATATTTTTAGTGTCAATCTTACTTAATTAGGCATTTTTTCTGATTATGAAGTGTGTCACTTGACTCTTTTCACCTAACAACCAAATATGTAAAATCTATAGTAGAAGTAAACTTTAGTACAATTATATATTCCTTGGTACAAGATGCTAATCTGGATCGGGATATTTAGGAATTATCATATATATATATATATATATATATATATATATATATATAAAAGAGAACCTTAAGCCTGCCTACGTGGCGTCACTACAAACTAGAATTTCCTTTTAATTTATTTATTTACAAAACTAGCCTTCTCCTTTAATGAAAAGTTGTGATTTTCTATGAAAAGTTGCGACTTTAATAAAGAGTTGCGACTTTTAAGAAAAGTTGTGACTTTTATGACAAGTTTGACTCTTATGAAAAGTTGCGACTTTAATGAAGAGTTGCGACTTTTATGAAAATTTGTGACTTTTATGAAAGGTTGTGACCTTTCCGAATGGTTGCAACTTTTCCAAATAGTTGTAACATATCCGATAAGGCACAATAAATATATGTTCACATTACCCTTTGTTGTCTATAAATCGAGAGATTTCCTCTTACTTTAAAACAATGAATATTAGAACCTCTTCTTCTTCTTCTTCACGATTAAATATTTGTGTATTTTGCTCATGTTAAGTGGCTCACTGACACCATTGCTTATGTTACAGATCCTGGTATGTATTTGTATAGTCGTTAATTTATGCTTATGCTATTAAGGATAAATGATAAGATGGAATAATTTTAATTTTCCTTTACATTATTAATGTTTGTTACTGTGTAATCTTATATGTAAGATAATATCGTGTTTTAGCTTTAATAACTGATAGATTTTAAGTATTATTTTATTAATTTCATTATACTAAATTCTTGCGCGAAGCGCGGATAATTTTACTAGTTATGAAATAAACAACATGATTTTTTTTAAAGCGCCAACTAAATGCTAATGCAAACTCTAATTGACATGTGTATGTGCAAATTCTTTGATCATGATTTTGTTCAAATTGACTGATCTTCTACATATTTTTGTAACAAATGACAAATACACCTGAACAAGTGATGATACTGTTAAGATCTATGGGAACAAAAAAAAAATATAAGGAATTCAAATAAAAGAAACTAAGGTAATGTGGTAAATATTTAGTTTCTATATCTATTTTCCCCACAAAAGTAAGGAGAACTTAAAAATAGGCGAAAGTTTCTATTTTTCTCTCGGTGCATGTTAGCTTTACCTGCACCGTCCATGGGGAAGAGAACTCGGAAACCAACCCAAAAGGCTGTTATGGAACCAGAGGCTAAGGCATGTGTGGGTAATCAACAGAACAAGAAAGATCTAGACATAGTAGATGCTCCACCAGCAGACTTAGAAGTGAATACAACCTCTGAGAGTGATGAAGATAATAGCTCTATGAAGAATCTGACTAAAGGGAAACCAAGTAGGTATAAGGGAGTGCAAGTGAGATCTGGGTCAACATCAGTACAAATAAGTGGGGAAATAACTGAACGAAATATCAATGGAACAGTAAAAACAACAGTTAAGGGAACTGGGCTAGTACAACAACAATAGGAAGAGCTCATACAAGCCTCGAGTAGTAGAAGCAAGCTCTCATGGGCAGATGAAGTTGAAATAGCAAATGCTCAAAATGCAAAACCCTTTGTCTCGGACAGTTTTGACATAGCCAAATTATCAAATGGTAGTTTTCAAATTGGAATTTGTTGCTCCTGAAATTCATGGTACGTCATCTGTTTGTGAAATTACCTTAGAGGACATAAGTACTGAGTTATATTATTGGAGGAATGTTGTTGTATGTTATGTGTTGGGTGCTCACCCACCATTATCTGTACTGAAAGGTTACATTAGAAGACAATGGGGACAGCATGGGATAAATAAGATTTCTATGTTGAAGAATGGAATTGTGCTGGCCAGATTTGATACTTCTGAAGGGAAGAATGTCGTGATTCAGGGCGGGATCTATCATTTTGATAACAAGCCATTCATTTTAAAGGCTTGGCAGCCGTGCATGGAATTTATAAGGGAGGAACTGTACACTATACAAATTACCAGGGTTAGACTTCAAGTATTGGAGCCAAAAGGGATTAAGTAAGATTGGTAGTTTAATTGGTAAGCCTATGACGGTGGATAATCATATTGAAAAGAAGATGGGGTTGAATTTTGCGAGGCTTCCTAATCGAGGTGGAAATGAATGTGAAGCTGCCGGATAAAGTATTTTTTTAAAATGAGAAAGGAATATTAGTAGAGCAGAAGGTCCAATATGAATGGAAGCAAAGTTTATGAAATTTCTGTAAGAAATATGGGCATGATGAAGAAGCTTGTAGGGCAAAGAAAGGCACAAAAAATGACCATCCTATGCAGCCCTAGGATCAAGACCAAAAGGAAATGACACCCATGGTGAAAGATGGTAACAATGACAAGACACATATGGATACAAAGGAAAGTGAGGCTAGCAGGAGCAATCAGAGTCCAAAAAGGAATGAACAGACAGGGTGGATAACCCCTACAAACAGGAATTGCAACAAGCAAATTCAACAAATAATACCACAGAGGGAAGGTAGTGTAACATAGGAAAACTTCTTCCAGGTACTGAATAAGTAAAAACCAGGTGAGCAGGTTGCAGGAATCCCAACCAGAAAAGGGGGAGGTAGTGTTAAACCTCTCTCTGTTGTTGGGTAGTATCATGTGCTAGAATGTTAGGGGCTTCAATGCTCTTAAAAAAAAAAGGAAGTGAAACTCCTATGTAATAAAGAAAATATAGGACTTCTAGGGATGGTGGAGACAAACGTTAAGGTCAATAAGATGGAAAAAATGGCCAGCAAACTGTTTGGAGGATGGGGGTATATAACCAACTTGGTAGACCATTACAATGGTAGAGTATGGGTGACTTGGAGACCTGACTGGTTTAAGGTGACTCTTATTAGTAGTAATGCACAGGCTATAACATGCGAAGTGGACAATGTGGCTTTGCAAAGAGAATTTATCTTCACAATTGTGTACGCTTTCAACACAAGAGAAGAGAGGAAAAGTTTATGGAGTTATTTAGAGGAAGTGAATGCAGGAATTAACATTCCATGGTTAATCATGGGGCATTTTAATGCTTTGTTAAAGATGGAGGATAGATTAGGAGGAAATCCTATAAGTCTAGTGGAGGTTGCTGATTTTCAGAATTGTGTGGAGAGGTGTGAATTACTAGAAATGATTCAAAAAGGCAGTAGGTATTCGTGGAGTGACAGACATGGTGATAACAGAATCCTTTCAAAGTTAGATTGGGTTTTGTCAACACTGATTGGCTGATCTCCATGCCAGACTACTATGCAAATTTTATGCCTAAGGGGATTAGTGACCACTGCCCTGTAAAGCTAATGATTCTAAATGGGCCAAGTAGAAAGTGAACAACATTTAAGTTTTGCAATGTATGGGCTAGTCATCCCAATTTTCAGTCAATTGTTAAGGAAGTATGGGACAAATAGATAGAAGGGTGTATGATGTTGCATATAGTGAAGAAGTTAAAATATTTGAAGAAGAGGCTGAGAATCTTGAATGGGGAGCATTTCAGAAACATTATTATGGAAGCAGATGAAAATAGAATAGCCCTGAATGTGGCTTTAACAACTTTGCATTTGGATCCCACTAATAATGACTTACAACAGGAAGAAAAAAAGAGTTATCAGAGATTCAGAAGTTCATCCTACCTGGCAGAAGCTTTCCTCCAGCAAAGAAGTAAGTCAAATTGGATCAAGTTAGGTGATGACAACACAAGATACTTCTTCTCAGTAATTTAACACAAGAAGTTTCAACAAGCTATTGATCAAATTCATGATGAGCAGAATGTGATCCAGATAGACCAACAAGCTATTGCAAAAATATTTGTTGATTATAAGCAATCTTTGTTGGGGAATAAGGAGAGCCATAGAACCACATCTTGAATAAGGGAATGTACTCAGTACTGCTCAACAATTAGAATTGTTAAAACCTTATAAGGCCAAGGAAATTAAAGTTGTCATGTTCAGCATTGGTAGCACAAAGAGTCCAGGGCCTGATATATATGGTAGTTTTTTTTTCAAAGCAGCTTGGGAGATTATTGGTGAGGATATAACAAAGGTTGTTCTGGAGTTCTTTGATAATGGCAAGTTACTCACTAAGTTAAATGCAACTATCATAGCTTTGATTCCTAAGACTGAAATGCCACAATATTCTAGTCAATACAGACCTATCTCCTGTTGTAATGTCTTATATAAGTGCATATCTAAATTCATTTGTGTAAGACTAAGGAAGGCACTTAGTTTGGTGGTAGCTGAAAATCAAGCAGCATTTGTTGAGGGGAGATCATTAATTCATAATGTGCTGATTTGTCATGACTTATTAAGACACTATAACAGGAAGACATCTCCAAGATGCTTAATGAAGATAGATCTAAAGAAGGCCTATGATATGGTTAGCTGGGAGTTTTTATATGAAGCATTACAGGGGTATGGTTTTCCTGAGCCTTTTACTCAGTTAGTGATGAGGTGTGTGACATCCACCATGTTCACTATCAAAGTAAATGGTGAGGGTCATGGTTACTTTCAAGGTAGAAGAGGGCTAAGGCAAGGAGATCCTATGTCACCACTTTTATTTGTGCTAGTAATGGAATAGCTTACTAGACTCTTTGGGAAGATGAGTGAGGTACCTGATTTCAAATTTCATCCTATGTGCAAGTCTAGCCAGCTTATTCACCTCATCTTTGCAGATGATTTAATGGTGTTGTGTAAAGGTAATATGAATTCTATAAAAAGAATCATTGAAGCCTTAAAGCATTTCAGTGAAGTAACTGGACTTGTGGCCAACGTGGGCAAATCTAGTATCTTTCTAGCTGGTATGGAGGATAGCACCAAGCAATTGATTTTGAAGGGAATATGATTTGTTCTAGGTTCTTTGCCCATAAGATACCTGGGGCTACCTCTATCATCAAAGAAATGGAGTAAAGTGGAATGTCATCAGTTGGTGGAGAAAATAACTTGTAGGATAAAAAGTGGTTATGCAAGGAAACTCTCTTATGCTGGAAGAGTACAGATTATCAATGCAGTTCTATTTTCCATATATGATTTTTGGGGAGCTGTGTTCATTCTACCACAAAGTGTATTGGATGATATTGATAAATAATGTAGAATGTTCTTATGGGGAAGCTCAGAGGGACACAGAAAGATATCGCTTGTGGCTTGGGATAGTGTTTGTAAACCAAAGAAATATGGAGGGTTGAATGTAAAAAAATGTAAGTTGTGGAACTTAGCATCAATGGGGAAATTATTGTGGAAAATAGTTAATATGAAGGATATGATGTGGGTGAAATGGGTAAATGAAATCTATATGAAAGCAGATAAAGATATTTGTAGTCATGAACCATCACAAGACAGCAGTTGGTACTGGAGAAGACTGAATGCCCTTAAAGATATGATGTCCACTTGGTATGATAGGGGTATGTATAGGTTGACTAGTAATGGGCAATATTCAGTATTTAGCAGTTATAATGCTCTACTTGGGAACATGAATGTAATGAGGGAAGCATACATGATTTGGAATTGCATAATGTTGCCAAGATAGAAAATGATTAGTTGGTTGGCATATCAAAACAAGTTGTTGACTAAAGAAAGGATACACAGGATGCATATCCAGGTAGAGACCACAGTGTGTTGCTTATGTGATGACAGAGTGGATGAGATTGATCAACATCTGTTTGCTAAATACAAATGGATTAATGAAGCAAGGACTGAGTTTGCAACATGGATGGGAATTGACATTCCACAAAAGGTTTTTAAACAAAGTCTACAATGGATCAAAGGAAGACACTGGAGGCAATTCAAAAAAGAAGTGGTGGCTACAATTTGTGTAGCATTAGTATATTATACTTGACATGCTAGAAATTGGAAAGTATACAAGCAAACTATTGTAAATAATGGAGGTATAGTGACACAGATTCAAAGAGAACTGAAAGACAGATTGAGTATGTTTAGTTGTGCAAGAAAAGTAATCAAATGTCCATGCTTGATAGATAGAATTTGTAACTAGAATAAGCTGTTGGTTTTGTTATTTTTCTGAGGTGTAGGTTCTTCTTGAACTCTTCCTAGAAGGTAGCAGGAAGACTAGATGCTCTTCGTTTGTATTCCTTGTTGGTGTTATGGTAATATTTCATATTTTATTACCAGAAAAAAAAATTAAAACCAATATTGACGTTTAAGAGAAGTTGTATATAACACTACCTTTTGCATCAGTACCGTATCAAGAATGGACCTTTGAGTTAGTCTATTAAGCAGAGACAGTAATAAGGCAGCTCTCATTTGGTTTGTCAGCAGAAATATGTGATAATTGCATGCCAATAGAGAGTTGCCCTATCATTGTTTCCCTTATTATCATTCATCAATTTTTTTTCTCATTTATATGCATCTAGTTCTTCACAATAGACCCGTTCCTAGCTTTTATAGTGAATTCCTTCTCAGTTTATTATTTTATTTGTCCCAATTTATGTGAAACATTTAATTTTTATTCTATCCCATGTAGAATATCAATTTTCTATATTTGGAAATAACTTAACTTTAAAAATCCTCCTTTTACCCTTAATAATGATATTATTTGTTCTCACCACAAATTGTCAAGGAGTGTTATATATCATAAATTTGAAATGCCATTTTTGCTTTCTTAAACTTTGTGTCAAGTCAAGTAATGTCACATAAATTGAGATAGTGTGAGTAGATGGAATAAACCACTGGAGAAACAACATATCCTATGATTTTTGTGCTATGGCCTGTGTTGCTTTTACTATGTTAGAATATGGAGTAACTTTCTTATCCCTTTGGAATTACATTTCATGAAAGCTCATTTGGAAAATTATGTTTGTCACGCCCCGAGCTACCTCCGAGACGCGGACACGGGAGCTAGGACCACAAGTGGTCCCAAGCTAACCCTGTTGGCATTATCATGAGCATACTAAATATAATCTGAATAATAGAAACTGTGAGGAAGCTAAATCATAAATAAAATTAAAATATGGGGAATACCCATATACTATAACTGAGATAAATGAAAACTGATTAGTTTAATACAAGGAAGATATTAACTCAAGACGAAGCTGAATCTATCTATGTCTGAAATAAGCCTCTAAACTGACTAGAAATGTTGGGACATGCCCCAACTAGGTCTAGCAAAACTGAAACTAAAGACTAAAAGCAATAAAGATAAACATGTCACTAGTCCTCGAAGAATGAGGACTCACCACTGATGCTGCTGAACTGAAGATCGGGAATCAATCTATGCGTGATCTGGATGCTGAGAACCTGAACCTACATCATGAGAAGATGTAGCGCACGTATGCGTTTGTACTTGAAATGTACTAAGCATGCAAGATACAGTAAGGCTGAAAGAACATATAACTGAACAAATCTATAAAGCAATGAAATAATCTAAACATGATATAGATACTAAATACTGAGCTAACTGAATGCAATGACCAATTTATAACATGCTGACTGAATATTGAATGAACTGTAAATGTGGTCAATGCAATAGAGTCTGACTGAACTGTGGGAGCTACTAATAACCTACAATAAAATCACATGAGCTAACTGTGGAGTCTGATGTATACGCCCCATCGAGAGGACCTAATATACCCTGCCAGAGGTGGCGTGATCACTAAACTGATGTTACCCACAGAGGGGACTTACACCTACGTGGCACATAGTTCTGGGACAACATGGGTACGCTGAACCCTAATCCAACTCGGTATTATGCTACTCCTAATGAATTAAGTGGTAACTAGTTATGACTGAATTTTCTGTAAATACTGGATAGCTCAAGACTGAACATGCAAACTGAGAATGCAACAATTAATCTGATAACGATGCATTAATAACTGAGGCATGTATAACTGAATGACTAAAATATTTGACCTAGCATGTGTAATTCAAGAACTAAAGAAATGCATAGCTAGGGTTCTGAAATTCATGCAAGAAACGAAGTAATAACATGCTAATCTGATTTGGAACATTTAAATAACTAATTCATGATGAACTGTTGAAATTCTAGAAACCCTAGATTTGTTCATAATCATGGAATCAAGAATGTGATTGAATTTTAGGGAACGAATGGGCGAAAGGAACCCACAAGTGAAATCTCACATACCTGGTGACAAATTCCACGGAGAAATCTTTCGATTTCAGGGCTTGAACTGATGGAACTTTGTTGCATTCTTGAACTACGGTTCTTGACCTTTTTCTCCTCTCTTGCTTCTAATTTTCTAAGTTTTGATTAATAATTTGACTTAGGTAAGTTCTAGTTATGTTTCTAGGCTTAAACTGACTAAAACCTCATGATTTAGGGTCTAAACGACGTATCTTAGGGGTCCAACGAAATAGAAAAAGACCAAAAGACCCGTAACTTAATTGCTGTAGCAGTGATCGACAGACGGGACTGACGGGCCGTAGGTCAATCGACGGTCCATCGATTGGAGTCGTCGGTCGAGTATGCCAAGAATGGCTTCACTAAATCGAGCATAACTCTTTATTCGGAGGTCAGAATTTAGCAAACTCGATGGCGTTGGAAAGAAGATTCAATTATGTATCATATCATAGGTCATGGGGCACATAATTCCTTTTGTGCTAAAAGTTATGACCATCTGAAGTTGACCTAATCACAATTTTCATCTAACTGGCTGTTACACTCACATACGATCAGACCTACGGACCGTGCATCGAATGACGGTCCGTGTTGGTTAACCGTCAATCGGGACTGAAGCTGGGCTTTAGGGGCATCGATCCACGGACACGAACTACAGTCCGTGACTTGACCTACGGACCGTAGGTCCGGCCCTGGGTCAACACTTAGCTGAATTTCTAGCTGAGTTCTGGGGGAGTTGATGACACGAACCACGGACCTGCAGGACGGACCGTGGATCATCCTACGGCCCATGGATGGTGCTGTGAGTGCCACCTGCAACACCAAAAATCTGGTCTATTTTCGAATACGGGGTATTACATTATCTCCCCCTTGGGACCATTCGTCCTCGAATGAAGACTAAACTAGCTGAAATGGAGGGAGGGGACTGCAATCCCTACCACTAAACACTGAGAACTGAATTTCTGACTGAACTAAGTTCCAAAGACATGTAAATACGCTGAAAATACAAGTACAAAGTGAAGGAACATGATTCTAAGATTGAATTTATCCATGAATGACTGAAAAACTGATGAGGAACTATAACCTCAAGTTGTAATGGAATCGGAAGGAAAGAGGTGAGGATACTTGGACTTCATGGTTGCTTCTGCTTCCCAAGTAGCTCCCTCTACGGACTGACTCCTCCACAAAACCTTGACTGAAGCGACTTCTTTATTTCTCAACCTTTTAACCTGACGATCGAGAATCTCAACTGGTACATCCTCATATGAGACACTATCTTTCATGGCCACACTCTCTAATGACACTATGGATGCTGGATCACCCACACATTTCTTCAAAAGAGAAATGTGAAAAACTGGATGCACTGCTGCTAAGTCTGCTGGCAACTCTAACTTATAAGCCACTTTTCCAATCCTTTTCAAGATCTAGTAAGGGCCTACAAATCTGGGACTGAGATTCCCTTTCTTTCCAAATCTCATCACCCCCTTCATAGGTGGCACTTTCAGGAAAACCCAATCATCAACTTGGAACTCTAGTTCCCTTCTTCTCACATCTGCATAAGACTTCTGCCAACTCTAGGCAGTCTTAACTCTATCTCTAATGAGTTGCACTTTCTCCATAGCATCAAGGACTGAATCTGGTCCTATCAAGGATGTTTCACCTACTTCAAACCAACCAACTAGAGATCTACATCTACGCCTATACAATGCGTCATAAGGGGCCCTCTGAATGTTGGAATGGTAACTATTTTTGTAGGCGAACTCAATAAGAGGAAGGTGATCATCCAAACTACCCTTGAAGTCGATCAAACAAGCTCTCAATATGTCCGCTAAGGTTTGAATGGTACGCTCTGCCTGACATTCCGTCTGGGGATGAAATGTTGTGCTAAGATTAACCTGAGTACCAGGACCTTTCTGAAATGACTTCCAGAAATGAGAGGTAAACAGAGGACCTCTATTTGAGATGATAGACAAAGGAACCCCATGCAACCTCAAAATCTCATTAATGTAAAGCTTGGCGTAATCCTCCGCCGAATCTGTAGTCTTGACCGCCAAAAAGTGAGAAGACTTAGTAACCCTATCAACAATCACCCAAATGGAGTCGCGCTGTCTGCGAGTACGAGGTAAACCTGTGATGAAGTCCAAGTTGATCACTTCCCACTTCCAAGTAGGAATCTCAATCTCTTGAGTCATACCTCCTGGTTTCTGATGTTCTACCTTGACTTGCTGGCAATTGGGGCACTTACCCACAAAATCTGCTCTATCTCTTTTCATACCATTCCACCAATAGACTTTCCACAGATCGTGGTACATCTTAGTGGCACCTGGATGAATAGAATATCTAATTGTGGACTGCACCCTTAAGTTCAANAAAATCTGCTATATCTCTTTTTATACCATTCCACCAATAGACTTCCCACAGATCGCGGTACATCTTAGTGGCACCTGGATGAATAGAATATCTAATTGTGGACTGCTGCACCCTTAAGTTCAAGCAAAATTAGATCACTGTCTTGCTTTTCCTTAACCTCTACTACCAAAGAATATTCTGCCCCATTCTGAACCGTTACACCACCATCTGATATACCCATAAGATGAACTCCTAGGCGAGCAAGTCTGTGAACATCCTTTGCTAGCTCTTTTCTTTCTTCCTCAACATGTGCTACACTACCCATATATAATCTGCTAAGAGCATCTGCTACTGCATTCGCCTTACCCGGATGGTAATGCACGCTCATATCATAATCTTTGAGGAACTTAAGCCACCTTCTCTGGCAAAGATTCAACTCTTTCTAGGTGAATACATACTGGAGGCTCTTATGGTCTGTGAACACATCTACATGAAGACCATACAAGTAATGTCTCCAAATCTTGAGTGCAAACACCACAGCTACAAGCTCGAGGTCATGAGTCGGATAATTCTTCTCATTTACCTTAAGTTGTCTAGAAGCATAAGATATAACCTTACCTCGTTGCATCAACACACAACCTAGGCCGACCGTGGATGCATCACAATAGATCACATAACCATCTGAACCCTCTGGTAGAGTCAAGACAGGAGTTGTAGTCAACCTAGTTTTCAATTCTGCGAAGATTTTCTCACAATCATCTTACCACTGGAACTTAACCTTTTTCTGATTCAACCTAGTCAATGGTGAAGCTATGGATGAAAATTCTTCCATAAACTGTCTGTGATAGCCCGCTAAACCCAAGAAACTTCTGATATCTGTAGCAGAGGTAGGTCTGGGCCACTGTTTCACTGCTTCTATCTTCTGGGAATCTACTCGAATTCCTTCACTAGACACAATATGCCCAAGGAAGGCAACTGATTCTAACCAAAACTCGCACTTGTAAATTTTTGCAAATAACTGGTGATCTTTGAGAGTTTGCAGAACAACACTCAAATGACTCGCATGTTCTTCCTCATTACTAAATTAAATGAGGATATCATCAATAAAGATGATAACGAACAAGTCTAAGTACTACTTGAATACTCTGTTCATCAAATCCATGAAAGCTGCAGGTTAGTCCAAATGACAAACTATAAATTCGTAATGACCATACTGAGTTCTGAAGGCTGTCTTCGAAATGTCACTATCTCTGACTCTAAACTGATTATAACCTGATCTGAGGTCTATCTTTGAGAAATGACTAGCACCCTAAAGTTGGTCAAACGAGTCATCAATCCAGGGGATGTGATACTTATTCTTGATTATGACTTTGTTCACCTGCCTATAGCCAATGCATTTTCTGAGAGAACCATCTTTATTCTTTACGAACAACACTGGTGCACCCCATGGTGAAATTCTAGGTTTGATGAAACATTTATCTATAAGGTCTTTCAACTGCTCTTTCAATTCCTTAAGCTCAGTTGGAGCCATTCTGTAAGGAGGAATAAAGATAGGCTGGGTATCTGGAAGGAGATCAATTCCAAAGTCGATTTCCCTTTCGGGAGGAACTCCGGGAAGATCATCTGGAAACTCACTGACTACAGGAACTGACTCAAGAGTTGGGGATTTGGAACTAGAATCCTTAACCCGAACTAGATGATAGAGATAACCCTTAGAGATCATCTTTGTGGCCTTAAGGTAAAAAATGAATCAACCCATAGGCGCTAAGCTACTACCCTTCCATTCTAGGATTGGTTCGTCTGGAAACTGAAAACGAACAATCCTAGTTCTACAATCGACTAAGGTATAACATGAATGTAACCAATCCATGCCTAGAATGATATCGAAGTCTACCATTTCTAACTCTACAAGATTCCCTGAGGTGACTATCTGCGAAATTGTGACGGGGCAATTTCTGTATACCCGTCTAGCTATAAATGGGTCACCGACTGGAGTAGAGACTGAGAAGGGTTCTAATAGGATTTCTGGGCTAATACTGAATTGGACTGCTATGTAAGGAGTTACAAAAGACAAAGTAGCCCCTGGATCTAACAATGCATAAACATCATGATCAAAGACTCGTAACGTACCAGTGACTACATCAGGAGAATCTTCCAGATCTTAACGAGCCTAAAGAGCATAGAGCCTGTTTTGGCGTTGTCCACCACCTGTACCAGAAGAGTTACCCTGCTGAGTTGGGCGACTATTGGTGCTGCTGAAGTTGTAGACTGAGCTCTACCATTATTTCCTCCTTAACCCTGTCTATAAGGACAATCCTTTAATCTATGACCAGACTGACCACACCCATAACATCCTTCCTTACATGCAAGGCACTCGCCGGATGGTTCTTACTACATTTCGGGCAAGTTGGGTAAGTTTTGGTGCCTGAAACACTACCTTGAGACTTAGAGACTGACGCCCTACCTTTCTGATCATTATGGAACCTGAGGTATGGAACACTAGCTAATGAAGGGGCTGGAGTCGAAGACTTCTGCTGAAAATGTGAGCGATTTCCACCACCCGATTTCTGTTGGGAAAACTCGTAGTTACATGTTCTTGCTTTCTTAGTCTCCTTAGCATGTTCCCTAAGCTTATTACCCTCAACCTGGTGAGCATGAGTCATAAGCCTAGAGTAGTTCATTTCTCCCAACAACATATCATTCATGCACTTTGTTCTCACTAAGTCTGACACTCCATACAGAAATTTATTCAACTGAGCCCGGGAATCAACAACCATGTGAGGAGCATACATGGAGAGTTGGTTAAACTTGAGCCCATACTCTTGGACAGTCATGTTACTCAGTCTTAAGTTCATAAATTCTTAGGCCCTTGCTTCTCTCAACTTCATGGGGAAAAACCTGTCCAGAAAGGTTTCGTTGAAACAATCCCTAGTAATAGGAGCTGCATATGTACCCCTGTTATCCTTCCACTGTGTATACCAGATATGATCTACATTTTTAATTTGGTAAGATGCTAGCTCAACCCGATCATTCCCAGTAACCTGCATCACCTCAAAGATCTTCTTTATCTCATCCAACAAATTATGGGGATCTTCACCAGTCTGCGATCCTAAGAACTCAGGCGGATTCATCCTAACAAAGTCACGGACCTTTGCTCATGCTGATCCACCATTTACATTCACAGGAGCTTGAACCCACTGACTGTTCTGGTTAGCGACACTCTGAGCCAACATCTAAATAGAATTCCTAAATTTAGCATTTGAGACTTCCTGATCCGGAACTGGAGGAGCTGTGTTTGCTGTCCTGGCATTCACATTCCTGGCATAAGCTCTACGAGGAGGCATGATCACTGAAACGTAGAACGTCGAGTTAGAATGGAATTTAGATCATACCTTACGCACGATAAGAGTAACAAGAAGATGAAGATATCCTAAAACACTTTGTAGCCTCCCCCTCATTAGATGTGGTGCACACTACACATCCATGAAAATGACTCTACCTAATGCGGCTTTTCAGACATCCTAGGACACTTAAACCTAAGGCCTTGATACCAAGTTTGTCACGCCCCGAGCTACCCACGAGATGCGGACACGAGACCTAGGACCACAAGTTATCCCAAGCTAACCCTGCTGGCATAATCATGAGCATAATAAATATAATCGGAATAATAGAAATTCTGTGGAAGCTAAATCATAAATAAGATGAAAAGATGGGGAATACCCATATACTATAACTGAGATAAATGAAAGTTGATGAGTTTAATACAAGGAAGATATTAACTCAATACTAAGCTGAATCTATCTATGTCTGAAATAAGCCTCTAAACTAACTAAAAATGTTGGGAAATGCCCCAACTAGGTCTAGCAAAACTGAAACTAAAGACTAAAAGCAATAAAGATGAACATGTCACTAGTTCTCGAAGAATGAGGACTCAGTACTAATGCTGTTGATCTGAAGATCGGGAATCGATCTAAGCGTGATCTGGATGCTAAGAACCTGAACCTACATCACGAGAAGATGTAGCACACCTATGCGTCTGTATTTGAAGGTACAGAGCATGCAAGATAGAGTAAAGTTGAAAGAACATATAACTGAACAAAGCAAGAAAGCAATGAAATAATCTGAACATGATATAGATACTGAATACTGAGCTAACTGAATGCAATGACCAAATTATAACATGCTGACTGAATACTGAATGAACTGTAAATGTGGTCAATGCAATAGAGTCTGATTGAACAGTGGGAGCTACTAATAACCGACAATAAAACCACATGAGCTAAATGTGGAGTCCAATGTATATACCTCATCGAGAGGACCCAATATACCCTGCCAGAGGTGTAGTGCCATGCTGGCATGATCAGTAAACTGATGTTGCCCAGAGAGGGGACGTACACCTACGTGGCTCGTAGTTCTGCGACTATATGGGTACGCTGAAGCCTAGTCCAACTCGGTATTATGCCACTCCCAATGTATTAAGTGGTTAACTAGTTTTGACTAAATTTTTTGTAAATACTGGATTGCTAAAGACTGAACATTCAAACTGAGAATGAAACAATTAATCTGATAATGATGCATTAATAACTGAGGAATGTATAACTGAATGACTGAAATATCTGACCTAGCATGTGTAATTCAAGAACTAAAGAAATATATAGCTAGGGTTTTGAAATTCATGCAAGAAACGAAGTAATAGCATGTTAATCTGATTTGGAACATTTAAATAACTAATTCATGATGATCTGTTGAAATTCTAGAAACCCTAGGTTTGTTCATAATCATGGAATCAAGAATCTGACTGAATTTTAGGGACCTAATGGGCGAAAGAAACCCACTAGTGAAATCCCACATACCTTGTGACGAATTCCACTGAGAAATCTTTCGATTTTGGGGCATGAACTGATGGAACCTTGTTGCGTTCTTGACCTTTCTCTCCTCTCTTGCTTCTAATTTTCTATGTTTTGATTAATGATTTGACTTAGGTAAGTTCTAGTTATGTTTCTAGGCTTAAACTGATTAAAACCTTATGATTTCGGTTATAAACGACGTTTTTTAGAGGTCCAACGAAATAGGAAAAGACCAAAAGACCCCTGACTTAATTGTTGTCAGAGTGACCGATGGACAGGACTTACGGGCTGTAGGTCAATTGACGGTCCATCGATTGGAGTCGTCGGTCGAGTATGCCCGAAATGGCTTCACTAAAATGAGCATACCTATTTACACGGAGGTCGGATTTTAGTAAACTCTGTGGCGTTGGAAAGAGGATTCAATTATCTGTCATATCATTGGTCATGGGACACATAATTCCTTTTGTTCTAAGAGTTATGACCATCTGAAGATGACCCAATCACAATTTTCATCTAACTGGCTGCTACCATCACCTATGGTCAGACCTACGGACCGTGCAACAAATGACGGTACCTGCTGGTCCACCGTCAATCGAAACTGAAGCTAGGCTTTAGGGACATTGATCCACAGATACGAACCACGGTCCGTGACCTGACTTACGGACCATAGATCCAGCCGTGGGTCAACACTTAGTTGAATTTCTGGCTGAGTTATAGGGGAGTTTGCTGACACGAACCACGGACCTGCAGGATGGCCCGTGGATCCTCCTACGGTCCGTGGATGGTGCCATGAGTGCCACCTGCAACACCAAAAATCTAGTTTATTTTTGGATACGAGGTGTTACATTATCTCCCCCTTGGGACCATCCATCATTGAATGAAGACTAAACTAACTGAAATGGAGGGAGGGGGATGCAATCCCTACCACTAAACACTGAGAACAGAATTTCTGACTGAACTGAGTTCCAAGGACATGCAAATACGCTTAAAATGCAAGTACAAACTGAAGGAACGTGGTTCTAAGACTGAATTTATGCATGAATGACTGAAAAACTGATGAGGAACTATTACCTCAAGATGGAATGGAATCGGAAGGAAATAGGTGGGGATACTTGGACTTCATGGTTGCGTCTGCTTCCCAAGTAGCTCCCTCTACGGACTGACTCCTCTACAAAACCTTGAGTGAAGTGACTTCTTTATTTCTAACCTAACAATCGAGAATCTCAACAAGTACATCCTCATATGAGAGACTATCTTTCACGGACACACTCTCTAATGGCACTATGGATGCTGGATCACCCACACACTTCTTCAAAAGAGAAATGTGAAAGACTAGATGCACTATTGCTAAGTCTGCTAGCATCTCTAACTCATAAGCCACTTTACAAATCCTTTTCAAGATCTGGTAAGGCCCTACATATCTGGGACTGAGATTCCCTTTCTTGCCAAATCTCATCACTCCCTTCGTAGGTGACACTTTTAGGAAAACCCAATCATCAACTTGGAACTCTAGTTCCCTTCTTCTCACATCTACATAAGACTTCTGGCGACTCTAGGCAGTCTTCACTCTATCTCTAATGAGTTGCACTTTCACCAGAGCATCAAGGACTGAATCTGGTCCTATCAAGGTTGTTTCTCCTACTTCAAAACAACCAACTAGAGATCTACATCTACGCCCATACAATGTCTCATAAAGGGCCATCAAAATACTAGAATGGTAACTATTGTTGTAGGCGAACTCAATAAGAGGAAAGTGATCATCCAAACTACCCTTGAAGTCGATCACACAAGCTCTCAACATGTCCTCTAAGGTCTGAATGGTATGCTCTGTCTGACCATCCGTTTGGGGATGAAATGTTGTGCTAAGATTAACCTGAGTACCAAGACCTTTCTGAAATGGCTTCCAGAAATGAGAGGTAAATTGAGGACCTCTATCTAAGATGATAGACAAAGGAACCCCAGGCAAACTCACAATCTCATTAATGTAAAGCTTGGCATAATCCTCCGCCGAATCTGTACTTTTGAACATCAAAAAGCGAGAAGACTTAGTAACCCTAGCAATAATCACCCAAATGGAGTCATGTTGTCTGCGAGTACTAGGTAAACCTGTGATGAAGTCCATGTTGATCACTTCCCACTTCCAAGTAGAAATGTCAATGTCTTGAGTCATACCTCTTGGTTTCTGATGTTCTATCTTGACTTGCTAGCAATTGGGGCACTTAGCCATAAAATCTGTTATATCTCTTTTCATACTGTTCCACCAATAGACTTCCTGCAGATCGCGGTACATCTTAGTGGTACCTAGATTAATAGAAGATCTGGAATTGTGGGCTTCTGCGAGAATATGCTATCTCAATTCAGCCACATCAGGAACACACAATCTACCCAGATAGCGAAGTACATCATCTCCCCCTTGGGAGAAAACCTCCACTCTCTGATTATGGACTGCACCCTCAAGTTCAAGCAAGATTGGATCACTATCTTGATTTTCCTTAACCACCAAAGAAGATTCTGCCTCATTCTGAACCATTACACCACCATCTGATATGCTCATAAGATGAACTCCTTGGCAAGCAAGTCTGTGAACATCCTTTGCTAGCTTTTTTCTTTCTTCCTCAACATGTGCTACACTACTTATAGATAATCTGCTAAGAGCATCTGCTACTACATTCGCCTTACCTGGATGGTAATGCACGCTCATATCATAATCTTTGAGGAACTCAAGCCACCTTCTCTGGCAAAGATTCAACACTTTCTGGGTGAATACATACTGGAAGCTCTTATGGTCTGTGAACACATCTACATGGATACCATACAAGTAGTGTCTCCAAATCTTGAGTGCAAACACCACTGCTGCAAGCTCGAGGTCATAAGTCGAATAATTCTTCTCATGTACCTTAAGATGTCTAGAAGCATAAGCTATAATCTTACCTCGCTGCATCAACACACAACCTAGGCCGACCCTGGATGCATCACAATAGATTACATAACCATCTGAACCCTCTAGTAGAGTCAGGATAGGAGTTGTAGTCAACNAAAGATTCAACACTTTCTGGGTGAATACATACTGGAAGCTCTTATGGTCTGTGAACACATCTACATGGATACCATACAAGTAGTGTCTCCAAATCTTGAGTGCAAACACCACTGCTGCAAGCTCGAGGTCATGAGTCGAATAATTCTTCTCATGTACCTTAAGATGTCTAGAAGCATAAGCTATAATCTTACCTCGCTGCATCAACACACAACCTAGGCCGACCCTGGATGCATCACAATAGATTACATAACCATCTGAACCCTCTAGTAGAGTCAGGATAGGAGTTGTAGTCAACCTAGTTTTCAATTCTGCGAAGCTTTTGTCACAATCATCTTACCACTGGAACTTAACTTTTTTCTAAGTCAACCTAGTCAATGGTGAGGCTATGGATGAAAATCCTTCCACAAACCGTCTGTAATAACCCGCTAAACCCAAGAAACTTCTAATATCTATAGCAGAGGTAGCTCAGGGCCATTGTTTCACTGCTTCTATCTTTTGGGAATCTTCTTGAATTCTTTCACTAGACACAATATGCCCAAGGAAGGCAATAGATTGTAACCAAAACTCGCACCTGTTAAATTTTGCAAATAACTGGCGATCTTTAAGAGTTTGCAGAACAACTCTCAAATGACTCGCATGTTCTTCCTCATTCCTAGATTAAATGAGAATATCATCAATAAAGTCGATAACAAACAAGTCTAAGTACTGCGTGAACACTCTGTTCATCAAATCCATGAAAGGTGCAAGAGCATTGGTTTGTCCAAATGACATAACTACAAATTCGTAATGACCATACCAAGTTCTGAAGACTGTCTTCGGAATGTCACTAATTTTGACTCTAAGCTGATGATAACCTGATCTGAGGTCTATCTTTGAGAAATGACTAGTACCCTGAAGTTGGTCAAACGAGTCATCAATCTTGGGGATGGGATACTTATTCTTGATTGTGACTTTTTTCAACTGCCTATAGTCAATGCACATTCTGAGAGAACCATCTTTCTTCTTTATGAACAACACTGGTGCACCCCATGGCGAAATACTAGGTCTGATGAAACCCTTATCTAGAAGGTCTTTCAACTACTCTTCAATTCCTTAAGCTCAGCTGGGGCCATTCTGTAAGGACGAATAGAGATAGGCTGGGTATCTGGAAGGAGATCAATTCCAAAGTCGATTTGCCTTTCGGGAGGAACTCCGGGAGGATCATCTGGAAACACTTCTGGAAACTCACTGACTACAGGAACTGACTCAAGAGTTGGGGATTTGGAACTAGAATCCTTAACCCGAACTAGATGATAGAGATAACCCTTAGAGGTCATCTTTCTGGCCTTAAGGTAAGAAATGAATCGACCGATAGGCGCTAAGCTACTACCCTTCTATTCAAGGATTGGTTCATTGGGAAACTCAAAATGAACAATCCTAGTTCTACAATCGACTGAGGCATAACATGAATGTAACCAATCCATGCCTATAATGACATCGAAATCTACCATTCCTAACTCTACATGATTTGCTGAGGTGACTTTCTTGGAAACTATGACAAGGCAATATATGTATACCCATCTATCTATAACTCGGTCACAGACTGGAGTAGAGACTGAGAAGGGTTCTGAAAGGATTTCTGGGCTAACAATAAATTGGGCTGCTATGTAAGGAGTTACAAAAGACAAAGTAGCCCCTGGATCTAATAATGCATAAACATCAAGATCAAAGACTCGTAACATAACAGTGACTACATCAGGAGAATCTTCCTGATCTTGACGAGCCTAAAGAGCGTAAATCCTGTTTTGGCGTTGTCCGCCACCTGTACCAGAAGAGTTACCCTGCTGAGTTGGGCGACCTGTTGGTGCTGCTGAAGTTGTAGACTGAGCTCTACCATTATTTCCTCCTTGACCCTGTCTATAAGGACAGTCCTTTAATTTATGACCAGACTGACCACACTCATAACATCCTTCCTTACCTGCAAGGCACTCGCCCGGATGGTTCTTACTACATTTCGGGCAAGTTGAGTAAGTTTTGGTGCCTGAAACACTACCTTGAGATTTAGAGCTTGACGCCCTACCTTTTTTATCATTGCGGAACCTGGGGGATGGAACATTAGCTAATGAAGGGGCTGGAGTCGAAGACTTTTGCTGAAAATGCGAGCGATTTCCACCACCCAATATCGGTTGGGAATACTCGTAGTTACCTGTTCTTGATTTCTTAGTCTCCTTAGCATGTTCCCTAAGCTTATCACCCTCAACCTGGTGAGCATGAGTAATGAGCCTAGAGATGTTCATGTCTCTCCACAACATAGCATTTCTGCACTCTGTTTTCACTAAGTCTGAAACTCCATACATAAACTTATTCATCTGAGCCCTGGAATCAGCAACCATGTGAGGAGCATATCTGGAGAATTGATTAAACTTGAGCCCATACTCTTGGACAGTAATGTTACCCTGCCTTAAGTTCATAAATTCTTAGTCCTTTGCTTCTCTCAACCCTATGGGGAAAAACCTGTCTAGAAAGGTTTTGCTGAAACAATCTCAGGTAATAGGAGTTGTATTTGTACCCCTGTTCTCCTTCCACTGAGTACACCAGATATGATCTACATCTTTCAGTTGGTAAGATGCTAACTCAACCGAATTATTCCCACTGACATACATGACCTCAAAGATCTTCTTGATCTCATCCAAGAAATTCTGGGGATCTTCACCACTCTGCGATCCTAAGAACTCAGGCGAATTCATCCTAACAAAGTCACAGACCCTTGCTGCTGCTTGTCCACCATTTGCATTCACAGGAGCTTGAACCCGCTGATTGTTCTGGTTAGCGACACTCTCAGCCAACATCTAAATGGCATTCCTGAATTCAGCATTTGAGACTTCCAGATCCGGAACTGGAGGAGTTGCGTTTGTGTTCCTGGCATTCGCATTCCTGGCATAAGCTCTACGAGGAGGCACGATCACTGAAACGTAGAATGTCGAGTTAGAATGGAATTTAGATCATACCTTACGCACGATAAGAGTAACAAGAAGATGAAGATTTCCTAAAACACTTTGTAGCCTCCTCCTCATTAGATGTGGTGCGCACTACACATCCATGAAAAGGACTCTACCTAATGCGGCTTTTCAGACATCCTAGGACACTAAAACTTATGGCTTTGATACCAAGTTTATCACACCCCGAGCTACCCCCGATACGCGGACACGGGACCTAGGACCACAAGTGATCCCAAGCTAACCCTACTGGCATGATCATGAGCATACTAAATATAATCTAAATAATAGAAACTGTGTGTAAGCCAAATCATAAATAAGATGAAAAGATGGAGAATACCCATATATTATAACTGAGATAAATGAAAACTGATGAGTTTAATAAAAGGAAGATATTAACCCAATACTAAGCTGAATCTATCTATGTCTGAAATAAGCCTCTAAACTGACTAGAAATGTTGGGACATGCCCCAACTAGGTCTAGCAAAACTGAAACTAAAGACTACAAGCAACAAAGATAAACATGTCACTAGTCCTCGAAGAATGAGGACTCACCACTGAAGCTGCTGAACTAAAGATCGGAAATCGATCTATGCGTGATCTAGATGCTGAGAACCTGAACCTACATCACGAGAAGATGTAGCGCACATATGCGTCAGTACTTTAAAGGTACTGAGCATGCAAGATAGAGTTAAGCTGAAAGAACATATAACTGAACAAAGCAATAAAGCAATGAAATAATCTAAACATGATATAGATATTGAATACTGAGCTAACTGAATGCAATGACCAATTTATAACATGTTGACTGAATACTGAATGAACTGTAAATATGGTCAATGCAATAGAGTCTGACTGAACTGTGGGAGCTACTAATAACCGATAATAAAACCACATGATCTAAATGTGGAGTCCGATGTATACGTCCCATCAAGAGGACCCAATATACCCTGCCAGAGGTATAGAGCCTTGCTGGCGTGATCACTAAACTGTTGTTGCCCACAGAGGGGACTTACACCTACGTGGCTCGTAGTTCTGGGACTATATAGGTATGTTAAACCCTAGTCCAACTCGGTATTATGTTACTCCCAATGAATTAAGTGGTTAACTAGTTATGACTGAATTTTTCGTAAATACTGGATAGCTCAAGACTGAACATGCACACTGAGAATGAAACAATTAATCTGATAATGATGCATTAATAACTGAGGAATGTATAACTGAATGACTGAAATATCTGACCTAGCATGTGTAATTCAAGAACTAAAGCTAGGGTTTTGAAATTCATGCAAGAAATGAAATAATAACATGATAATCTGATTTGGAACATTTAAATAACTAATTCATGATGATCTGTTGAAATTCTAGAAACCCTAGGTTTGTTCATAATCATGGAATCAAGAATCTGACTGAATTCTATGGACCTTATGGGCGAAAGGAACCCACTAGTGAAATCCCACATACCTGGTGAAGAATTTCACGGAGAAATCTTTCGATTTCAGGGCTTGAACTGATGGAACCTTGTTGCGTTCTTGAACTAGGGTTCTTGACCTTTTTCTCCTCTCTTGCTTCTAATTTTCTAAGTTTTAATTAATGATTTGACTTAGGTAAGTGTTGATCCTCCCCGATTCAACCCATTTTTAGCTTAAAATATCTATTTTGATCTAATTATTAGGTCATTTTTGGTAGACTTTTACTTGATAAATTGCAAAACCACAAAAGTAGTCATTTTTTAGATGATACTTTTATTTTCAATTTGCAACGAAAAAAAATCTGAGAATATGTTCTTTAATTTTCTTATATTTAATATTAAGGTAGTATTTTCTTTTTTGTTATTTATAGAAGAAATCTGAAAAGATCGAATCCACCCCCACCCCCTAATTTATTTTTGATCTTATCCCAAATTTGTAAGGGCATTTTAGGAATATTAGACACAAAGAAATAGATCACATTCACCCTAACCCTAGTCTATAAAACTAAAAGAAGGCACTCTAAGAAAAAGAGGAGAAGCCACAGCTAGCCCAATAAAAAAACAGCCTCAATTCACATTCTCCACTGATATTTTACCGTTATATAGCCATGAAGAATTTAAAGACACCATTTTTAAAATTTTCATGAAAACAATCATTCTACTCTATTTCACCAAAAATTAAGACAACAATAGAACAAATCTAGTTGGTCAAGATCTAAATGGACGTAGAGTCGAGTTCGCAAAGTTTAACTAGTGATGGTGATTTTCGACTATAATCTAATTCTTAGATATTTTCATCAATAAGTGAAGAAAGTTTACTCCATCAAGGTTCTTTCTAACATTTTTATTCAATTTGTATCCATCTGGTTTAGTTGTTTCAATGACTAGTGAATATCTATGTCCATGTGTTTGTTTTTGCCCTAGTGTTAATGTTTCCATAATCATTCTTGAATTGCAATTCATATATAGTTATATTGTTTTTTTATTTTGATGTCTCATCACGTGAAATGTCCTTTTTATTGATTCATTGTGTGGTATATCCGTTAGATTATATATTTGCTCTAGCTTGATGTTGTATGTTACTGTTATTTATTGTGAAGTTGGATACCTAAAAAAGAAAATAACACTAAAACAAAACATTCATTTAGTGGCATTAGATTAATTTTTAACTATTGCAGCAAAATATTTAGTGGCAATTGAGTTACTGTCATCTCATCTAGAGTTGTTAAGGTTTTTAAGGACATTTATGCAAAGTGTTGGTTATAAATACTCATATTTATTATAGCCTCTAAATATAATATAGTGACAACTATATTATTTTTGTTACATTCTGATAATCTGCACGACCTAGTAATTTACTATAGATTCGCCTATGAATGAAACAGGTTACCTAACATGTTTCGAAGAAACACTAAGAACAATAAATAAAGAACATAATGTTTTTACGAGGAAAACACCCGGCTCAAAAAGTGTAAAATACCACCATGTACCCTGACAGGATTTAACTCCAACTTCACTAAATCACTAAGCCTCAACAAAAAATAGATTACAAACTTTGCAACCTACATAACTAACTCTAATTCCTTAACTTCAAGTTATGAATTTAGATTACAACTCTTGCAATCCTAGGAACAATCTCTAAATCCTAACATTTAAGTTATGAATTTGTATTACAAATATTGTAATCCTAGGAACTAACTCTAAATCCTAAACTTCAACACAAACCTCCTAAGGTATGTGTTTCCAACTCTTCGAGTTATCCCAATCTGAAGACAACACTCCTAATTCAGTTCATAACTCACTAAACTAAGATTACATCAACACTCAGTCACAAATTAAAACTCTTGACACAAACTCTACAAAAGGACCACATTCTTCGATATGTTCTTTCTATGTGTTCTTTCAATTCACTGGTAGCACTTACGAAGTTAATTTTTCACTTGCTCTTTTTGCTCTGTTTCTGGACGGTTTCACCTCTATTAAGCACAATTCTGCATAGAGTTATTGCTAACTTCATACTCCTTATTGACTTGAACTCTCTTGGCTTAGAGTTCTACTTCAATTGAGTTTCCTTCTTCAATTCAAACTTTTTGCTTCTTTAGACTCCTTCAAATCAAATTTATTGATTCTTTTGTGTTGTAGTCGAACTCCAACTCTTTAATTTAGCATTAACTTGAAGAGTTCTACTTCAAGTGAGAGTCCTTCTTCCATTAAAACTCCTTGCCACTTTAGACTCCTTCAAATCGAACTCATTGATTCTTTCTCTTTAATTCATGAGACATTTATTTCCTTGGCTTTTTTCACGAAATTAACATTATCTATTTCTTAATTTCTGCATTCTTGTCTTAGTTAATTTTGAAAGTTTTTGCGATTTCAACTACTCGTGACAGTGTACCTACCATGTTGACTAACATGTTATATCTTTCTTTGTCAATTATCAATACTGCATAATTCCCAACAAATCCCCCCCACCCCACCCCCACCCCACCCTTTGAAGATGAAAAATCTCTTTTCTTTGTGCATTCAGACAACTTTACATGAAAATACTGAAGCATGAAATACTAGCATTAAACATGTTAGTCAATGGGTTATAAACACTGCACAACTGTTGTCAAATCTTACATATACAAGAAGATATATAAGCCAAACCCCATATTTTTTTCATTTAAATATAGCATATATACAACTTTGCTAGGAAAAATAGGAAAGAAAGAGTAAATTAAGAAAATAAAGAAAAACTGTGTTCCAAGGAAAATATGGAACTTTAAAAGTCCAGTAAAATGATAATACAGGTGAAAGATGGAAAAAGACCCTTTTGGAAATAATAAGATTTGCATCAAAACCACAACATCTACATATATGATATGAGAATATAATGAAAACAAAATATTTGTAGATCCTTTGAGATCTTTTTAACTTTTTTATTTCAAAGAAAAAGATCATTCATACATACAAAGGGTGTAAACTTAATGGAAAAAAATAAAATTTGGAATAGATTAAATCATGAGAATATCAAAGCCTCTTCGTAACTTAGCAACATCTTACGGGAGCACGAGAGTCATTAGCAGGTTTAGGTAAATGATATAAGTCGACCATTACAATCCTTCTATTGGCTCAATTCCATTTTCTTTGCTAACAATTCCTCGAATTTTCTCTTGCTTGATTGAAATATAGCTTCATCTTCATGTCTCTGATGCATTGTTTCTTTTTTGCATGTCTCTACAATGCAAAAAGAAACACAAAGAATGAGAGACATGAAAATGAAGTTTGAATCAAACAAGAAGACCTTTGAGGAAAGGTTAACAAACCAAAGGGAAGCAAGTAGAAGGATCATAATGGTGGACTTTCCTCATATGCCTAACCTGCTAATGACTTTCGTACTCCCACAAGGTGCTACTTGGATACAATGCGGTTTTGATATTATCATGATTTAATCTATTATAAGTTTCATTTCTTAATTTATTGTACGACCTCTGTAATTAAGAATGATCTTTTACTCTAAAATAGAAAAGTTAAATATAGATCCAAGAATCAATCAAGCATTTTGTATTCATTTCTTTCTCACATTATATATGTAGATTGTGGTTCCTCTTGGCTCCAAAAGGGTTTTTTTCACTCTTTCACATGTATCAATGATTTACTTGTCTTTTAAAGTTCCATCCTTTTAAAGAATATCCTTGGTCATAACTCATTTTTGTATTTTCCTTTTCTTTTTCTATATTCATATTTCTATGTAGGGTTGTTTTTTCTTTCATGTGGCTTTATTATTTTTCTAGTGCTGGTCTAACTTAATTAGGTATTTTTTGTTACTTTGAAGTGTGCCACTTGACTCTTTTATAGCGTAGCTTTCTTCCTATTCATATTTCTTTATTTATTCATCTACTTTGAAGTGTGCCACTTGGCCTTTTGATACTTTTAGTGTCAATCTCACTTAATTAGGCTTTTTTTCTGACTATGAAGTGTGTCACTAGACTCTTTTCACCTAACAACCAAATATGTAAAATCTATAGTAGAAATGAACTTTAGTACAATTATATTTTTGTTGATACAATATGCTAATCTGCACCAAGATATTTAGGATTATTATGAAATAAATGACATGATTTTTTTTTAAAAGCTCCTATTAAATGCTAATGCCAACTCTAATTGACATGTGTATGCGCAAATTCTTTGTTCATGATTTTATTCAAATTGACTTATCTTCTACATATTTTTGTAACAAATGACAAATACACCTAAACATGTGATGATACTATTAAGATCTATGGGGACACAAAAAATATATATAAGGAATTCAAATAGAAGAAACTAAGGTAATGTGATAAATATTTGGTTTCTATATATATTCTCCCCGCAAAAGTAAGGAGAACTTAAAACCAATATTGACGTTTACGAGAAGTTGTGTAACACTACCTTCCGCATCAGTACTGTATCAAGAGTGGACCTTTGAGTTAGTATATTAAGTAGAGACAGTAATAGGGCAGCTCTCCTTTGGTTTGTTAGCAGAAATATGTGATAACTTCATGCGAATAGAGAGTAGCCCTATTATTGTTTCCCTTATTATCATTCATCAAAAAAAATTTCTCATTTATGTGCTTCTAGTTCTTCACTATAGACCCATTCCTAGCTTTTATAGTGCATTCCTTCTCAGTTTATTATTTTATGTGTCCCAATTTATGTGACACATTTAATTTTTATTTCATCCCAAGAAGAATGCCAATTTTCTATATTTGGAAATAACCTAACTTTAAAACTTCTGCTTTTACCCTTAATAATGATATTATTTGTTGCCACCACAAACTGTCAAGGAGTGTTATATATCATAAATTTCAAATGTCATTTTTCCTTTCTTAAACTTTGTATCAAGTCAAGTAATGCCACATAAATTGAGATAGTGGAAGTAGAGGGAATAAACCACTCGAGAATCAACATACCCAATGATTTTTGTGCTATGGCCTGTGTTGCTTTTGTTATGTTAGAAAATGGAGTAACTTTCTTATCCCTTTGGAATTACATTTCATGAAAGCTCCTTTTGAAAATTATGTTTATCAGATTCCGCAGTTGCTTGTCCATGAATTTGTAGGTTAAAAGCAACAAATTAAAATTTACTTAAAGTTGGATATGTTGTATGATTTTTCCTTTGAAGTGTGTCATTTGACTCTTGAGAATTGTGACTTATAATGAGGCAATTTCAGGACGTTCATACATGTGGTGGATCTAGAGCATTGTTTATGTGTTCACACGAAACCAATTATTTTTGTGCAGACCTTGCATTTCTGTTAAGAAATTCAATAAATATGTGATTGGGAACCCAATTATTATATAAATCATAAACTTTAAATCTCAAATAAATCTTTGCTTGAAGCAACATATCCTTGATCATATCTCATCTATATTATATTTCTATTCGGGTTTAATTTTTCTTTATTTTTGTGCGGCTTTTCTCTTTCCCCAATGCCAATACCGCAATATCGCAAAGTTCATAAATATTTTAGATTTCAAATCTTTTAGATGCTAGGAAATCAAGACTGCATAATTCCGTTCATAAGCATTACCCTAGTGTGTCGTCATTTATGTGTGTTTACATATCTACTAATTGTTCCAACATTCAAGGTTTATGCTTTTTCTTGAGTTCCAACATTTTTTGTTTGAGTTACCAACATTTTTTCTTTGCTCTCATACTACATATAAAGACACAAATAAAGTGGAAAAGAATCGTGTTGTGAGCCTGCCTAAATGTTGAATTTTTTTTTAAAAGATTTGATGTATCTTTGTTTAAATTTTATATTTGCATTAAAAGTGACTAAATATTGAATTGTTTTGAAACTTTTCTACTTGGCATTGATTGATGATATCTTTAAAATAAATATAAGTTTAGCTATGCCGGTAAAATTAGTGGCTAGATAGAAGTTTGGGGCTAAATAAATGCAAGAGTTTATGCTATATACATTTTTTGAAATAATTGTTTAAACTGGTCAATTAAATAACAACTATCAGACTTGTCGTGTCCATTCTGCTTAATGTAGTGCACGCCTATTTGCTATGGATCTATTGGTTGGATGCTTGAATTGTCACAAGGTAATTGTATGCTAAAACATGTATTTGAATAGTCACTAGGTTGTGCGCTAAAACATGTATTATGTGTCAATCATCACAAAATTGAAATACTTAGATCTAGTTTTGTGAGCTAACTTTCTTGCACAAATTATTGTACATATGCCGCAAAGATCAATCTTCTTGAACTAGGAATCTTGTAGTCGGGATGATACAAAGAAAACCTCTGGTAAAATAAATTTTCCTTTTATTAGTCTCAATTTGGTGGATTTAAATTCAAAAGATTTAATATCACAACCCAAACACAAATCCACAAAAAGATGATTGATTTCAATTTTTTTGATGTTAACATATATCTGGTACTTCTTCACGCCGTCTGTTTGAACAAACAACAACTTTAGTTCATTGACAAGGTCATGACCATTCAATGAACTGAAGTTGTCGTTTGTTCAAACAGACGGCGTGGAGAAGTACCATATCTAAGTTAACCTCAAAAAAATTAAAATCAGTAATCTTATTGTGGATTTTGGTTTGGGTGGTGGTATTTGTTGGGTTCTGAAGGGTGATTAGGGCGTCATGCGGAAGCTTATAATTGCAATCAAGACAGTGATAAATTAGATGACAAATAAAGCGATACTAAAACATAATATTATTAATATGAAAACTAATTTAAAAGAAAAATATTATAACTGTTGAGAGAATAAATCTCCCCATAAACTAAACTCTTTAAATGTCTACATTGTGGATACTATTGTTTTTGTGTTAGAAGAAACAAACCTATATTTATAGAGTCCTAAAACCTTTCCTTACTAGAAAAGGAGTCCTAAAACCTTTCCTACTAGAAAAGGAGTCCTAAAAGGAAAGAATAAACCAAATATAAAATAATATTATATTTTCCTTTCAAGAAAAATAAAAACATTTATGGTAATGTTTTGTTTTTTCTTTAAGGAAAAATAAATCTTAAATTATGGTAAGAAAATCAGGGCAAAACCCTAACAAATCTCCCCTTTTGGCTGGATTTTCTTGACAAAGCTTGATTTGTCTTCTTCTTTGCATGATAATCTTGTTCTTCAAAATCTTCATGTATCGCTGCTGCTTACCATGATTTAAAATTGATATGGGTTAAAAATTGGAGCCCTGTGTTAAAAGTTATGAACAGGGTTAAAAGTGGAGCTCATGCGTTAAAAGTAATATGCATGAGTTGAAAGTGGAGCTCATGCGTTAAAAGTAATATGCATGAGTTAAAAGTGGAGCTCATGCGTTAAAAGTAAATACATGAGTTAAAAGTGGTGCCCGAGCATTATAAGTTTGCTGGGGTTGAAAGTTGATTTTGTTTTTAAGGATAAAGCAGCAGGATATGTTGAAAATATATTTGAAATTTTTCTCCACATGTAGTAACACAAAAAATCTTCATTATCATCACGTTGATTGCAAATTGATTTGAAACCACTTGAACCTTTCTTCAACCTCGTTGAACCATAGGACCACCGGATTTTTGAACCATGTGCTCTGATACCACTTGTTGGGTTCTGAAGGGTGATTAGGGCGTCATGCGGAAGCTTATAATTGCAATCAAGACAGTGATAAATTAGATGACAAATAAAGCGATACTAAAACATAATATTATTAATATGAAAACTAATTTAAAAGAAAAATATTATAACTGTTGAGAGAATAAATCTCCCCATAAACTAAACTCTTTAAATGTCTACATTGTGGATACTATTGTTTTTGTGTTAGAAGAAACAAACCTATATTTATAGAGTCCTAAAACCTTTCCTTACTAGAAAAGGAGTCCTAAAACCTTTCCTACTAGAAAAGGAGTCCTAAAAGGAGAGAATAAACCAAATATAAAATAATATTATATTTTCCTTTCAAGAAAAATAAAAACATTTATGGTAATGCTTTGTTTTTTCTTTAAGGAAAAATAAATCTTAAATTATGGTAAGAAAATCAGGGCAAAACCCTAACAGTATTAAATATTTTGGATTTCAATCCACCTAATTAATATTTATAAAAGGAAACTTGATTTTCGTTGAGGTTTCTTTTGTATCATCTAGACTACAAGATTCCTAGCTCAAGAAGATCAATCTTTGCATTATATGAATAATAATTTGTGCAAGAAAGTTAATTCACAAGACTAGATCCAAGTATTTCAATTTTGTGATGATTGACACCTAATACATGTTTTAGCACACAACCTAGTGACTATTCAAATACATGTTTTAGCACACAACCTAGTGAAATTGAAGCACCCAGCCAATAGATCCACAACAAATAGGTGTGCGCTACGTTAAGAAGAATGGGCACGACAAGTCCATAGCTGTTATTTTAATGACCAGAGTAAAGAATTATTTCGAACAATGTATACAACATAAGCTCTTCACATTTATTTAGCCTCAACTTCTTTCTAGCCACTTGTTTTACCGGCATAGATAAAGTTATATTTATTTTAAAGATATCGTTAATGAATGTTAAGTAGCTGGGTTTCCAAAAACAACTCAACATTTTAGTCACTTTTAATGCAAATATAAAATTTGAACAAAAATACACCGAATCTTTTCAAAACAATTTAACATTTAGGCAAGCTCACCGAGAGATTCTTTGCCACTTTATTTGTGTCTTATTATGTAGTATGAGAGCAAGGAAAATTGTATCTAACAAAAATTGTATCTTAATATAAAACTTTGTAATGCCTACGTACTCTAAATATATTTTTTTTAAAAAAGAAAATGCTCAAATATGCCATCGAACTTTTAGAAAAGACTCACTTATGTCATCCGTTAAAAGTTTGGCTCATGTATGTCATTGTTGTTAAAGAAAAGGCTCATCCATGCCATTTTTTAACTCCAATTTTGCAAAACTACTTTTTAAACCCCAAACAACTTTTAACACTTTTCAATTGGAATTTTTGGATCAAATATACTCTTTTAGTTTCTTTTTCCTTAAGAACATCAAGAACACATAAAGAACATTAACAATTCACAAATTTCAAACATTTTTATTGGATTACGAAGTGTACGCATGCTAGATATAGCATGTGCTATTAATAAACTGAGTCGGTTAACGCGTGATCCCAATCGAACTCAATAGATGACAATGAAAAGAATTTTTGGGTATTTAAAACATACTCAAAACTATATCTTGCATTATAACAAATGTCCAACAATATTGGAAGGATATAGTGATGCTAATTGGATCACCTGGATCAAATGAAGTAAAATTCACGAGTGGATATGTATTTACTTTTGGTGGAGGAGTAGTCTCTTGGAAATCTTCCAACAAGACATGTATCGCTAGCTCTACAATGATCTTTGAGCTAGGTGCTCTAGATAAGGCCGGTGAATAGGTTAAAAGACTCTGGAATTTCTTGATAGATATTCTTTTTTAGCCCAAACCTTTGGCATCAGTATGCATACACTTTGATAGTCAATATGCAATAGGTAGTTTATGGACCATGATGTATAACAGAAAGTCTCGTCATGTAAGACGTAGAAATAATAACGTTAGAAAACTACTCTCTAGTGGAATTATAAAAATTGAATATGTAAAGTCAAATGATAATGTGTCGGATCCACTTACGAAAAGGCCTAACTAGAGATAAAGTTGAAAGATCATTTAAGGGAATGAGTTTATGGCTTAGGGCAACTCATCATGGCGGTAACTCTACCGAGCAGACTAGAGATCCCAAGAGCTATGTTCAAGGAGAAAACCAAAGTTGTGACTGACGGTTCGACATTATCAACCAACTCAATCCATTCTCATGATGAAGACAACGCTCAAGAACAAGAATACAACATTAAGACTTGTTAATAAGTTAATAAAACTTAAAGTTTTTAATGATTTGCTAAGTTTGGCAGATTTGACCAAATAGTGTATCTACGCGATAACACGGTTAGAAATCACCTATGTGAGTGTGAAATGTAAGCCGCTTCAAAGAGGATGATTGTGAAAAGCCCATCTCTTTATACACTCATGAAACCAGGAGTTGTTCATGGCTGAAACGAACAAAATCGTAAGAACCATAAACGGTAAATGGTTGATTGTGTGACATATGGTTGTCTAGGCATACACCAAAGCTTGATGGTTCAATAAAGATATCAAATCTACCGATTGACCGCGTATATCCGACATATGTTCACTATGGAAAGTTCAAATGGAATCCTACTTATCCATATGCAATTAATTCTTGCTTGTAAAATACACATATTTGTCCGTTTCTTTATCTTGGAGTCATTTCCCATTCATGCGGGAGATTTGAGCCTTTTCCCTTTTTTAATTATCGTAAATTGTGGTGAGTGGTGCTATTGTGGTGATCTAGCTAGTACGTTAATTTAAAATGTTTAGAGTTATTTGCTGAATTTGTAACGATTCAAATAAGGTAGTTAATTGTATACCGTTGATAATTTCATAAGTTGAAATTTTATGAGCTTGAAAGATACTATAATATGGTCACATTTCGTCTGAGGGGAATTATTTAATAGACAAATCTAGGTTTCTGTTCCAGTAAACCATTTGAGTTGTGGGTTGTTTGTCATGATCAGAACTTTTAACTTAGTATCTTTCTTGTTCTCCCTTTTCCTCTTAAATAAAACTTAAGAATGTCATATATAAGTGTGTGACATATGTATATGAAGCCGAAGATCATTTTGAGCAAGACACCTGATGTATTGTAAATGGAATCTGTTATGGGTTAATAGAGTTGCACCCCCATTTCTGGCACTAGAAAACGTGACCCCCAAAGAAGGAAGATTATATATATATACACAGTTCACGCATCGTCGATTCTCCATGGGTTTATTCTGTCTCTTAAATTGAGTTCCAAAAAGAATTAAAGAAAATTCATTCAAGTCATTCCTTAGTTCTTTTAAGTTTTAGGTCAAATTCAAATGACCATAACTTTTAGCACAGAATGAGTTAGGAGACCCATAAGATATCAAGTGAAAGGTCTTGGAATCCTCTTTCTAACGCCACCGAGTTTCCTAGTTTTTGGGCACGTATGAGGGAGATATTCCCGTTTGAAGTCGAGCTGTCCAAATAAGGAAAGTTACCTGAAAATATAAGGGGTATTTTGTTTTTTTCCTTACCCAATCGAAGTTAAACGTTTTTAGTATGCTTTTAGGAGTCTAAACTGATTAGAATCAGTTTCATTCATTCCCAAAAGCGTTTAGGGTTTAAGAGAGCAGATTCAAGAGGAGAAAAAGTTCAAAGTTTCAAGCGTTCGTTCAAGAAATTCAAGATTTCACCAAGAACCTAGTTCTTTGAGATATGTAAACTTCCATAGTGTTGGGTTTGTTAACCCACAAGCCAATCATGAGTTTCTTTTCGGAATGTATCCATAAATATTGAGCAATTTAATTTCTTGATGAGTTCTTGATAAGTGTTCTTGAAGTTTTCTTATCGATTAAGTTTTGATCTAAGATTCTACTTGGGTCAAGTTCAAACGACCATATCTCTTTTAATATAAAGATTTACGTGGTCCATAACCTATCAAATTAAAGATATTTGAATCTACTTTCCAACGCCACTAATCTCGCGTCAATCGAATTGCTGAGTAAAAAGTTATGACTATTTTAGTAACCTGATACAGTGCTGTTATGAATTAGCCGACGGGAAAACATTAAAAAGGGTCTTTTTTTGTCTTTTTACCTCCAAGAAAATCCTAAACGAATTTCTTTACTAATAAAATCCTCAAAACAATCATATTTTCATCTTTTAATCCTTCGTTCTCTTCTCTCTTTAACCCTACGACAAAACCCTAAAGAAAAATCAAAGTAGAAGACTTCATTCAAGATACTTTCAATTTTTTCAAGATTCTTCTTCAAGGTAAGTTTTTCTCCAAGAATTTCATTATTTCCAACTCAAATTCTTCCATACAATTATTAATCACTAATGAAAATCATAATTCTTGGCAATAGAGATTTGAAGAAAGTAATTCAAGAATATAAAGAAATGTTTTCTTCATCGTTTACCTTCAAGCTAGGGTTTCAAGGTTTCTAATCAAGTTCTTCTTCAATATTCTTCAAGATTCTTCAAAATCATTATTCTTCCAGGTATGTAAGGCTATCATAGTGTTGGACTGTTTCGTCCTCACGCCCTATATCTTCTTTCAAATCAGTAAAAGAGAAATCTAGGATCTACCCCTAGATTTGAGTTTTCTTGAGATAAGTTGATTTGAGTTCTTGAGTTCATGGTACTTTTAAAAAAATTATTTCTAATTATTGAGTTTGTATATTTTTATTAAGATCCTTGAGTTGATTTGTTCATGTCTATAATTCATTATGAAGCATATTTTGAGTTATAAATCTTGAGAAGTTTTTCTAAGCAAACACTTGAGTTTTAAACCGAGTTTTGAGGAAGTAAGTATGAGAATGAGGAGAGTCATATACATGAGTTCCATATTGTTATTTAGACCCTGGAGTCGAGTTGTTCATGCTCATAAATTCCGCATGAACTCCATACATTGAGTATCTTCGAGAGGAGTAGCATCTTCGAGTTCTAAGTCTTTGAACATTGAGTTCCTAATCCTTTTGAGATTATATTCCTACTTATAGGACTACTACATGTTACCCACAAAATCCTTGATTGAGTTGTTGATGATTCCGAGATTTGGACTCATTTGGAGATTTGTTTATATAGATTTAGTGTCCTCAAATACTTAATTTGTGCCTAAACTGATGCTAAAGCCTAAATTTTCAGGTATATGGTTTGAGGAACAAAGCAAGGACACTAATAGGCAAAAAGGAGAAAAAACAAACTGAAGAAATGAAGAAAGGAAAGCCTGGTGATCACCAAGAGGACTTGGCGAATCGCCGAGTGGCTAATTTGACCGCCTTAAGTTCCAGGGTGCCAGCCTTGAGGGAAGAAACCAAGTCAGCGACAAAAAGGGGCACTCGGCGAATCACTGAGCAGTTCCGTGATGCAAAGAGAGATCGCCTTACAGGACTTGAGGATGCTGAATGCCAAGGTAAAAAGGTGATAGAAGAGAGCATTGGGTGGTTCACTGAGTGGTTCGGCGAACCCTACTAACTTCGCCTAATGGCCTTTCGTGGCTTATTTTTGGCGACTAAAAATTAGATTTTGAACAGTTAATTTAGTATGCTGACTTAGACTAAATTAGTTTAGAATATTTTTCTCTGGAGTCTTTCATAGTTTCTTAGTAGGCTTGAAGGATTTTGGAGATTTTGCAAGTTGGTTTTGAATTTTCTTCAAATTGAAGTATTGTAAAGACTAAAGTACTATTACCCAGTTGATGGCTAATCGATTTGGTAATCATTTTTACTCTTTTAGATGTTTGGCTAAAACCCCAATTCTTGGGGTGTGAAAATGTAATTATTGGTTGAATTAGTTTATGGGTATTGTTAATTACTAGTTTAAATGCTAAATTGAAGTAAATTTAATCATTAATTGTGGTTCAATTTATGAATTGTAGTTGCAAATGTAGTTCTAATTGTGTGTTCTTGGCTTGCTCGAGAGAGAGAGAGGGGTTTTAGAACTAAGATTATTGATAAATGATTTATAGGTATTGGGTTGAGCTGGGTTCATCTCGAGAGAATGAATCCTAAACCCAATCCTACCGATCTATCTTGAGAGAGTGGATGAATTAAGGTGTGGGCTGCTCTTCATTGTTATGATTGTTGATGTTCGAAAGAAATCACCTGATTCGGGATAGTTGTTCGAGAGAAAGCTATCTCCCTTATTGCCTAGCCTACTCACTGATTTTTAGCCATTTACTAGTAGTTTCAATTACCCATATATTGGAATTTGCCTATAATCGATCACATCCCAAGAATTCCTCTCCTTATTGTTATTCCAAATTATTTGTGACTGCGTTGTAGTTGATAATTGAAAACCACCACCCCATCTGACATTTGTGTCACCCCTTTTAATTTGATTTATGTCTTTTTCGATAATTCTACTCATATGGTTGATTAAACCAGGTTTGTACTTCCTAATTGAATTTGGACATGTACTGCTCTATGTCGAATTCGATCCCAACTCTTTGTTGGGTTTTATACTGACTAACGATCGTTTGCACCTAGAACTGGATGAGGTGTGCTTGAAACACTTATCAAAATGGTGCCGCTGCCGGGGAGTGGTGTTGTCTAAAAATCTTTTGGTGAAGTTGAATTGGGATCTTTATAGTTATAGTTGAATCTACTTATTTAAGTTTTGGTTTTGTGTTGCTTGTGTTAAACAGATGAGAAGATGAACATTAACAGAAGTAATGGTAGCCAAGTGGGCCACCAAGATGATGTTGGAAACCTCAATGATGTTGAAAACCACAATGATGTAAATG
This sequence comes from Solanum stenotomum, assembly GCF_019186545.1. NCBI lineage: Eukaryota > Viridiplantae > Streptophyta > Magnoliopsida > Solanales > Solanaceae > Solanum > Solanum stenotomum. Next base: position 30,037,078 of record NC_064285.1, on the reverse strand, counting down.
ACCCTAATGTCAATGACCCAATTCCATTGGGTGGTGTTGGGGCAATACGCCTACCTCAGATCAAAGGAAATGTTGTTTTTTCACATCACTAGCACAATGCTTAAGCTCCTACAACTGAAGGGTTTGTTAGGGGGGCTGGCTCATGAGAATGCCCATGAGCATATTCGAAACTTTGTGGACGTCTGTGCTCCATTCTCATTCAAGAGCATATCAGAAGAATTAGTCTATCTCAGGTTGTTCCCATTTTCTCTAACGGGAGAAGCTAGTAAGTGGTTGGCTGAGTTGTCAAGAGATTCCATCACTTCTTGGGACAAGCTTACTACTACATTCCAAGTGCGTTTCTTTCCCCCATCGAAGATGATGACTCTTAGGGATAGTATCCAAGGTTTCAAATGCTTGGAAGGTAAGCCAAACCATGAGACGTGGCTGAGGCTTAAGAAGTTGATGCTGCAATGCCCAACTCATGGATTGCCCAATAATGTGCTGCTGGAATACTTCTACAGGAGCCTCGACTCGGTGAACAGAGGAGTTGCTCATCAACTTGTTCCCGGTGGTATAATGCAACAATCCTATGAAATAGCGTCTCAACTCCTTGATTGCATGACCAATATCAATCTCCTCTCTACTTTAGAATGACAAAAGAACAGATCGAAAAGTATCAAGAGAGAGAACAAAACATGGCTAAAATGATGACCCAGCTGGATATCTTGTCTAAAAATGTCATAGGTGTTGGTATGAAGAGTGTTAATGTTGTTGGTGTTGGTGGAGTAAATGTCACGGGTGTTGGTATAAAACGTTGTACAATAAGGAAATGAACTCCCTAACCAACCAAGGAGGAGGTTATCGTTCGAACTACCCAAACTTGGGTGGAAATCAAGGTTGGAATAGAGATGAGGGATGGAGAGACCGTGACATAGATTGGCATGATCGCAACCCCTCTTGGAAGAAAGAGAGAGGGAGAAGTATAGGTAATTTCCTCCCATGAACGTCAAAAGCCCAAAGAATCTGAAGGTGGTCGTATGGAAGACATGCTCTCTCGCATTCTCAACAAGGTTGAAGGGTCCGACAAAGTGCTAAAAGAAATTAAAGAGGATGTCTTGACTTTCAATCAAACGGTGACCTCTCACTCAGTCTCTATTAAGCAGCTAAATACCCAAATGGGTCAAATTTCTTCACAGATGAATCCAAGACAACAAGGGGGTTGTCTAGTGATACAATGGCCCCCAAGAATGAAGCTTGAATGGTTACTTTCGTCATTCCACAACGTTAACTAAGGCGCTTCTTTGGAGGCAACCCAAGTTTTTAATGCTTTAAGTTTTGATTTTTGAATAACGGGTGTTGATTGTGCAGGTTTTAAAGTGGAGTATGTTGGAAAATGTGAAGTTTGGCGAGCCACAAGTCCAGTTGGCGACTCGCCAAAGAGGTCGGCGAGCCCGACTTGGACCGTCGTTGGACCCACTAAACCTGAAGTAGAAGTCTGTAAAACTCGGCGCGCCAAATGCTTAATCAGTGACTCACCAAATAGGTCGGTGAGCCCATTTTAATCCTCCGTTTGGAACCCCAAATTTACTGGAGGTCCTGTAAAACTCGGCGAGGTAAATTACTACTTGGCGCATCGCCGAGTGGTTCATCGTGGACGACTTACTCCGCCGAAAGGGACGCGAACTGAAATGTTTTAAAAGGCCAAAGAGTTTAAAATTTCAAAATCTTTCATATTCTCTCATTTCTAACCCAGTGCACTCTCACCCAAACTTTAGATATTCCTTATTTTTTCTATTTCATTCGCTTTTTGTGTGTGATCTTGTGCCCATACTTGGAATACTTTGCCACCTAGCTTTTCAATTTCTCAATTCGGCATACAAGTTAATTTTCTGAACCCCGTACTTTAGTTTAGTGGTTTAACTCAAATGCAATCGGTAATTGTGTATTGATATGTGTTGGGTAATTGTTTAAATGGTGTCTTATGTGTCGGATTGCCCATATTGTGTTTGAACTTGTGCCTAAATGCTTAAAAAGATGATTTTCGGTGTTTTGTGTGATTAATTTAGTTCTAAACTGTTGGGTTGCGGTTATTTTTTATTTGGTCTAGTTGGGTGAAGTTTGAGTAACCCCGAATTGTGCAAAATGATGTAATTTGCCCAATGATGGGGCAGTTGGCATCATTCTTAAGGGCAAAAGTCATCAAATGACAAATTTTGGCCAAAACGAGTGAATTCTGAGTACCCGAAGGCATGGGTCATATGGTCTGGTACTAATTGCATAGTGATGTGTTTGATTTTGAATTCGGGAGTTACGGGCTTGATTTTGTGAAATGGGGTTAAAAATTGGCACGTAGGGGCAATCGGCGAACTGGGTCGAGCTCGCCGAATGGTTCGGCGGTTCATCATAGTCCCCTTTTGATCGCCTTTAATTTCATGATTTGGCTAAGATGAGTTTGTAACTTTCGGCAAGAAGCCTGAGCTCGCTGAGTTCACTCGGTGACCCACCGAAAGGTTCATTTGATCACCCTTTCTACGCCCCTAACCCTTAAAATACACTGTAATATTAGGTGGTCTAGTCTAAGTTTGCCGATTGGTGTCGATGATTCGCTGAAGGGACCTGAACATCACCGACATGCCTTTATTTTTGAAATTTTTAGAGCTGGTCCTTTCGGCGAGCCTAATCTTGCTCGCCTAACTAACTCGGCGACTTGTTCGGTGAGTCTTTCTTCAACTTGATTTCTGCAACTTTCTTTAACAATTTTTAACACTTTTCGATGTGTTTTGTAGATATGGCAAGGACCAATTTGGATGATAGTGGCATGTCGCCCCGAAAAAGTGCACAGGGTATTGTGATAAATGAGGGACCAACTGCTTCCACCACAAAGAGCAAGAAAGCACCTCCAAAGGGAGGCAAAGGCAAGGGCAAGGGTCCATAGTTTAGAGATCGGAGCACAACTCCGACAGTGATTGGGAGTCCTTTGATTCTCACGCTTCATTCTCCGAGCCTGAGGATGATTAATTACTACAGACCCAGCGAGTAGAGATTCATTCAAAAGCTCATTAAGATCCATCTAAGATTTCGGAGTCTACCCCTCCTGCTGCAGATACAGTGCCAGCTCCGACACAGAGGTGGTTCCAGCACCACTAGTTCAGGGTCTTCTTCCCCGGCTACTCAACTAGTTAAAGGTCGAGGGATTGTGGACCATCCTAGAAGAGAAGAGATTGTTGACGGATGGTGTAGTGGATATGTACCCTATTGTGTGTAACACTCTCCGGCTCCATAGGTTTGAGATCTTTACGAGGCCCCGTGGCCCATACATTCCCACCTGGGTCCGGGAATTCTACACTGCATATGGTGACTTGGTACCCCAGGGGAAAAAGAAGGCCAGTGCCTTCAGACCGGTGGAGTCTGTGATGGTTCGAGGGAGGACAGTGAGATGTAGCAGCGATGATATCAACAATGTAATTGACAGCGCTACAGGCTTTAAGCACGAGTACCAGAGCATGATCACTGCACATACTCTAGAGGACCTTAAGGGATGGCTAGATCCCCTCATTTCTGACACCACCCCAAGGTGGATTGCGGTTGAGGCCCCTATTGAGAAAAAGGACTTGAACATAGCAGCTTTGTATTGGTTTGGGTTCATCAACAGCTTTGTCATGCCATCACAGAGCGGGTCCATCCTCCGCCGCCCAAAGGCTGCCTGTCTCGGATTGATCATAGTCAGGAAGAGGCTGAACTTGGGGGTGATTGTAGAGCAGTAAATGACTAGGGCCAAACAACACCACACGTCCCTTCCATTTCCAATACTCATTTTAGAGTTATGTCGTCGGGTTGGAGTTTCTCTTGGCGAGAAGAGGGATGTTGAGGTTACACCCACATCCTCCACCGAAATTCGGCACATAAAGGTCGAGTATACACAGGATGAGGCAGATAGGAGGTGAGCAGCTCTGGTGGATACATTTGTGGAGGTTGTATTGATTCTATACCTTTAGAGGCAACTTTGCCTACTGCGGCCTCTGGGCCTTCAGGTACATCTACTTCCACTCCTTCACAGGCCCCAAGTTCTTCTGCTACTTCCCAGCCCCCTAGACCTACTATTGATACCACTGCCTCGAGGACTCCGATCACTCAGGCCATGCTCCTTAAGATGGGGCACCTAGCCCATTTTATCGATGTGCAGGCTTCCCGGCTAGAGGTCGAGGTGCCCTGGATGATTAAGAGAGCCATTTCGGCTACATTGACACCTCTCTAAACTTTTATTTATGCTCTCACAGCGAGAGTAGAGATTTGTGAGAGAGGAAAAGGGTTTACCACTGAGGTGACGACTTTGAAAGCCAAGGTTTCCGAGTTGAGGAAGGATGTGGACCATCTAAAGTCCACATACTTCACTTCCCTGTTTGAGTCAGCAGAGGTCCCTGATGTTTTGGGTGCAGATGTCCCAGCCCGATATGATATGCCTCCGGCTACCACAAGAAATTATGCCCCAACAGATGGAGTGACTGAGATACAGACTTCACCTAGGCTTAGTCTGGGAGGATGACATTTTTACCTCCCTCTCTATTATTTTTATTGATTATTTTTGTTATAGTTGCATTTGAGGACAACTGCTTTTCTTTTATGGGTGTGGTGAGGTATTGCCATACAGACCTCTTGTGATTATATTTTATTTGTGAATATTGAGTTTTCTGATCTATACACGTGCTTTGATCTCAATCTTGTGGATTCTTGAGTTTGTGGCTCCTTATTTTTAATGGAAATGGTTTTGACCTATTTTTAAAATTTATGCCATCTCTATTGTGTATGATTGTGGTTGTTCATGTGCAAATTTGAGTATCGGTTATGAACCGATGGCTTGAATAGTGCTCTTAATTGAACAAAATGAATCTGCAGATACGATGAGGCCAAATGAAGTTGCATAGACAATGTAAGAACTTTTAGCATCTCATTGTGAATAGCTGGTTATCGAATGAGTCTTGTGATAAACATTGCACACTATCTAGAAAGTGTGGAGTCTTGTTTGATATTGGTGCCAATGCCTTGTGCGATGAGATTACCTTTAACATTGTATGTGATGACACCTAGAATTTGCCCTGTTGGTCCAGTTGACTAAGTGATGGATGCACTTGAAATGATCTTAGGCAATAATTTGGAAGAGTTAAACAATTTGACAATAGACCTCTTTTGTGGCCAACCTCGTGAGATGTGTGAACCTTGTTTGAACTCTCTTGAGCCTTATCCCTTTTCTTGGAAGAAACTTGGAAAAAAATTATCCCTCTTTATCCATTATAACTTTCATGAAGTGTGGTTTGTTTGAATAGTCAACTTAGTCCAAAGGCCTAAGTTGGGGTGTGGTGAAAAGAGAAGGAAAATCAAGAAGTGTGAGAAATTCCCCCTTTGAGCAATGATTTTGAAAAAGATGGAACCCCTCCATGTAAAAAAAAGAGAAAAATAAGAAAGCAAAGAAAAAGAATGAAAAAAAATTGTGAAATAAAGTAGTGGAAGTTGCAAAAGAAATGAGGTATCCGGTAGTGTATTTGAAGTTCAATAATGGGGGTGAATTATGAGCATCATCAAAATGGTAAAGAAAAGAAAGAAATTGATGTTCAGACCACACTTCATGAAGGTAGCAGCCACTGAGCCTAAATGACCATACCTTTACACTCAACTTCGTTACAAGCCTTAAAAAGACCTTCGTGATCTTGAGTGAGTTGAAACGAATGTTGATTGGAAAATAAGGGGAAACATATGGGTGAAGTCATGCATGTTTACATTTTTGTGAGTGTTAGAGTTGTGTGTGATTCCGGAACTATACATTATTGAAGAACTTTGTGTGAATAGGGAATCATCTCTGTTGTGAGGGCATTTGAGTACCTTTGTTGAACTTGAACTTGCATTTGAAGCAAGTATTGTTAACTTCAGCATCTTTGATAATGGTGAGTCACAATTTGAATCTTTGTGTGCACAATTGATCATTGCATGAGTAAGTTGAGCCTTGTTGTGTGCATTCATGTTGAGTCTTATGCAACACTATTTGAGACATCCTTTTTGAATAGCTGTTCTTGAGTTTTACTTGAGGACAAGCAAAATTTAAGCTAGGGGTGTTGATGAGTCCGAGATTTGGACTCATTTGGGGCTTTGTTTATATAGATTTAGTCTATTCAAATGCTTAATTTGTGCCTAAACCGATGCTAAAGCCTTAATTTTCAGGGTATATAGATTGAGGAACAAAGCAAGGACACTAACACACAAAAAGGAACAAAACAAACTGAAGAAATGAAGAAAGGCAAGCCTAGTGATCACCAAGAGCACTTGGCGAATTGCCGAGTGGCTAATTTGACAGCCTAAAGTTCTATTGTGCTAGCCCTGAGGGAAGAAACCAAGTTGGCGACAAAAAGGGGCAATCGGTGAATCGCCGAGCAGTTTCGCGATGCAAAGAGAGATCACCCAAAGTTATAGGACTTGAGGATGCTGAATGCCAAGGCAAAAATGTGATAGAAGAGAGCATTGGACGGTTCACCTAGTGGTTCGGTGAACCCTACTTACTTCGCCTAATGGCCCTTCGTGGCTTATTTTTGGCAACTATAAATTAGATTTTGAACACTTAATTTAGTATGCTGACTTAAGCTAATTTAGTTAAAAATATTTTTCTCTAGAGTCTTTCATAGTTTCTTAGTAGACTTGAAGGATTTTGGAGATTCAATTTAGAGATTTTGCAAGTGGGTTTCAAATTTTCTACAAATTGAAGCATTGTAAAGACTAAATTACTCTTACCCACTTGATGGCTAATCGATTGTTTTTACTTTTTCATGATGTTTGCCTAAAATCCCAATTTTTGGGATGTGATCATGAGATTATGGGTTGAATTAGTTTATGGGTATTGTGAATTACTAGTTTAAATGCTAAATTGAAGTGAGATTAATCATTAATTGTGGTTCAATTTATGAATTGTAGTTGCAAATGCAATTCTAATTTTATGTTCTTAGCTTGCTCGAGAGAGAGGTTTTAGAACTAAGATTATTGATTAATGATTTGTAGGTATTGGGTTGAGTTGGGTTCAGCTCGAGAGAGTGAATCCTAAACCCAATCCTACCCATCTAGCTCGAGAGAGTGAATCCTAAACCCAATCCTACCCATCTAGCTCGAGAGAGTGGATGAATTTAGGTGTGGGCTGCTCTTCATTGTTATGCTTGTTGATGTTCGAAAGAATTCACCTGATTCGTGATAGTTGTTCGAGAGAAAGCTATATCCCTTGTAGCCTATCCTACTCACTGAGTTTTAGTCGTTTACTGGTAGTTTCAATTACCCATATATCAGAATTTGCCTATAATCAATCACATCCCGAAAATTCCTCTCCTTATTGTTATTCCAAATTGCTTGTGACTGCATTGTAGTTGGTAACTGAAAACCAAAACCCCCCATCTAACATTTGTGTCACCCTTTTTAATTTGATTTATGTCTTTTTTTGATAATTTCTATTCGTATGACTGATTAGACCACATTTGCATTTCCTAATTGAATTTGGACATGTACCACTCTCTATCGGATTCGGCCGTAACTATTTGTTGGGTTTTATATTGACTAACGATCATTTGTACCTAGAATTGGATGAGGTGTGGTTGAAACGTTAATCAATTGTTGATGCCCATAATTCTGCATGAACCCTATGAGTCGAGCAGTCTAGAAATGAGTTGTATCATTGAGTCTTTAGTTCTGAGTACTAAGGTTCTTTATTGTTTTTAAGATCCCTGAGTTGAGTTGTTCATGTTCATAATTCCACATGAACCCTATGATTTGAGTTATAAATTTTATAAAAGCTTTTTAAAGCCAACACTTGAGTTCTTAAACTGAGTTTTGAGAAAATAGTTTTCTAAAACATGATTAGTATGACAATCGAGTATGCCATCAATGTATGAGCAGTATGGTATCTAAATATACCATCAATGTTTATGCAGCATGACTTCCCGAGTAATCAACTATCATATTATAAAATAATTTTGAAATGTTTTTGAGAAAGAGCAGAGTTGAGTTCATTTTCATTAAAATGATATATGGGAACTAAGTATTCCTGAGAGTAAATGTTTTCACATTTAAGATGAGAGGAAACTGAGATTTCCAAAAGAATTTTTAGCAGTTTGAGTACCATCTCTTTAAAGAGAAGATTTTTGACTAATAATCTTAAACCACAAAAAAAGTTATGTTTTTAAACATATGAGCTAGTATATTTTGGGAGTAGTATTGAGCACCAATATGGTGGAGAGTTCAGCCCCCATAAACCATGTAGCCAACGTGGGTAGAAAGGGTTATACTTTTTAGATGATTCATTAATGTTTTTTAGAATAGACTAGTGGATCCACTTAGTTAGTAGGTCTTATACCCTTGCAAAGTATTAGACAGTTTTGGCAACGTGGGGGAGATGTTTTATCATCAGATAGCTCATAGTGATGGTTATCGGTTAGAGAAATTCCCACATAGATATTTTTTATTCTTATATACACAGTTTATTTTGAATTTTTATATACAAACACAATTTATTTAATATTCTTGCGTACAAACATAGTTACATTGTATTTTCTAATACATTGAGTTGCTATCTACATTTTTCAAAGCTTTCCATATATTGCATCTTATATTGTTGCTTTATTTTGAGTTGAGTATCTAGAGTTAAGTACCCCGAGTCGAGTATCTTATTATTGAGTTCATCCTTATTTCACAGAATTGAATATCTATTTTCTTTAAGTTGAGTTGAACTATGTTTTCTTGAGTTGAGGTAATTAGTTGAGTGTGTTGAGAAAAGGTAAGTATGTTTCCTTATTATCAAGTTCAAGCTTATGTTATGCTTTAGAATTCCTCTTACATGCTCGTACATTCCACGAACTGAGCCATTTGTCCTGCATCGTTTCATGATACAAATACATGTATGGAGGATCATCAAAAGGTGTTTCGTTGAGGTCATGTGATATGCCAGTCAACTTTGGTGAGCCTTCTTATATTCTGGAGAACTTTACCTTTACCTTACAGTTAGTATTTTTGAGATGTCGTGGATCTTGTCCCGATATCTTTCTGTAATAGTAGAGGCTTCATATATAGACAAAGTTGAAGAGTTTTCTATATTTACTTTCTTTTGTGTATTGTTCAGACTTTCTTAAAGTTCACTATTGGAGTTCAATGGATTTAATTAAGTTTTTAAGCTTTTGTATACTTGAGTTCGTCTTCTGCTTGTAGTCAACTAGGATGAGGGTTTGGTTGGGGACCAACAATGATTCTTGAGTGCCGGCCACGTCCAGGGTGTAGGCTCGGATCGTGACACATATACTCTCACCGTTACAAAAGTGGCTCACATATACCTGTTTATCTAACTAAAGTGATTATTTAAAAAAAAAATCATGTTGGGGTATATATGACCGTTTTCACACAGTTTTTGACTTCATTGATTATCATTATATGAGTTTATTATTCTTCTATTATTTTTTATTTTTATTCTTTGGTATAAGAATATGAGAAATAAAAAAGAAGAACCGTGAATGAAAAAACAAGTAAGGAGAATATTCAAAACAATTTTTTTTGGATATATTGTAATTTATATTTTGTATCTGCGAAAAAAATGGGGGTTATATATGACAGATTTTACAAGAAAGTCAGTGAAAAATTAATTTTGACTATCAAAATAATAAATTCAAATTAGTTGTTCAATCGAAAAAATAAAAAAAATGTGTGAGAAAGTTCAAATATACCCCTATATGAATATAACTTTTTTTAAAATAATTTTTTTTAAAAAGTAAATTTAAAATTGTATTTTTCACTTCAATTAGAGAAAGGGGGATATAATTATACTTATAAAAGTACAAAAGTAAGTGTCCACCCCAAAAGTAAGAACATCACTCAACTTGGAGCAACTTTAAAAAATAAATAAAAGTTAACTAAATCACTCAACTGTGAGCAATTGTTGTTTAAAAAAAGTATAAAAAGTTAACCAAATCGTTCAATTTGGTGCTACTTAGAAAAAATGATGAAGCAAAACACTTAAAGATAAGCGACTTTTAAATAAAATTATTGAATGATAGTCTTTCGCCGTCAGTTAATATTAAAGGCACAACGTGCAACATTAAGCGATTTGTCTGTTTTGGTTAAATAGAAAAGTAAGTGTTTCTTTGTGTATTTTAGTTTTAAAAAGGGACCCTTTTGGCTCCTAACTTAAGAATTATGCAGGTGCACGAAACACTACCTTCTTGCAATCTACATATTGTAGTCAAATGCAAGAGCAGATGCTCGTGTGACGATTAAGAAGAGACAATAATTTTCTGGAGGGGAAAAATGTCAATCAAAATTTGAAGGTTGGAGCTTCACACTTTTAGTAATACTAGTTCTGGGAACGTGCCTTTCACGTTTGACCTCTAATTGTATAAAATTTATATAGGCATAAGTTAGTGGCGGAGCTAAGATTTTTAATAAGAGGGTTCAAAATATAAAAAAGTAAACATACGAACTAATCGAAGGGGGTTTGACATCTACTGTATATATAAAAAATAATTTTAACCATGTATAAATAGTAAGATTTTCTGCTGAAGGAGGTTCGGGTGAATCCCCTGACACACTGCTGGCTCCTCCCCTGGGGTTAACTCATGTATAGAAAACATTTGTAATATCAATCCAACTAACCTAAAAATCAATAAAATATAGATATCATCATATGCATGCAAAATGGAAAAGGTTAATACATTGATCAGATTAAGAAACAATAACCGATAAATAAAAAATAAAATAAGAATTATAAGATGATTAAATAAAAAAGTGTAGTGGACTAACATTTTTTATCCAATTTATAAAGGAATAAATTGTGTACATCAAAATTTGTCAGTGAATGTGAAACTAATAAAGAAAAGAAGATAATTTTATGTGATTTTGTAGATGGATGATGGTTGTGTTGACAAAATGGAACCAATAAATTATTAATTAATTTACCTCTTATTTTTTGCTGATAGATGAAGAATGAAGAATGAAAAATGAAGAACATGAGTTATTATAGAAATGTATTGAAAAACTTAAAATAAAAAACACTTATTTCCTAAGCAATAAAAGAGGAATTCAATTCAAATGAATATAAAAGAATGATTTTCCTTTTCATATAATGTGGCCATACAACTCCCATTTTCTATTTGTTTGTATTTTACTTTTTTTTATTTATCATATTTATAAAATGTATATTTATATTTTTACATTTAAATGTTCTTGATATAATATTTGCTTGAAAGACAAAAGAATTATTCAATATTTCAGGGGCTTCGAAGTTAAAAGGACTAACATTTAAACCTAATGAAAAAGTGGAAAATGATAAGTTGTAACAACTAATCATTTATTTGATTCAGTTTAATTGTCATTATTTATTTAATTTTAAAAGTTAGTAAGGTATTTTTTTTTAATTAAAAAATTATTGAACGACATTTTCGTAATCCAATTTTGAACTTGAAACTTTTCCACTTTTAATATAATATGAAATATGAACTATAATATATATATATATATATATATATATATACTTTGAGTGTAGTACAAGATTTTGTATTAATTAAATTATTATTTTAAAAAATTAAAGTACTATAATTTTTGTGAATGATTAATGTGAATCGTCTTAAGAGGACTAATTATTGTAGAAACCTACAAAATGAACATTCAAATTGTGCCATAATATCTATTTGCTAGACATAATATGGTAAACATTCATGAAAACTACTTTATCCTTTTAAAATACTACTAGATGCAACCAGTAGATGCAACCAGGAATAGACAATTAAATTAGAACATCCAAAAGAGTTATGCCTATTAAGCATATCCTTGAGCTTGTAATATTTCCCTAACTAGAATTCAATCTGCACGCGAAGGTATGTTTTGTTATTTAAGTAGTAAATAATATTAAAAGAAATCAAAGGGACACAACCGCTCAATCTTGAAGGGTTTCAACGATCTCATAAAATTGAAACCATATGAATTTAGTAATAGCAAGAATTAAAATTGTTTTTATATTTTTTGAATTAGCTAGTTGTGTATGGCTAGTTATAGTTTTATGTTGAACCTTATTGATTAATACAAAAGTTTGTTATTGTAGATACGTCAGTTTTGATCCTCCCTGATTCAACCCCTTTTTAGCTTAAAATAACTATTTTGATCTAATTATTAGGTCATTTTTGGTAGACTTTTACTTGATAAATTGCAAAACCACAAAAGTAGTCATTTTTTAGAATATGATTTTATTTTCAATTTGCAAGGAAAAAAATCTGAGAATATGTTCTTTAATTTTCTTATATTTAATATTAAGTTAGTATTTTATATTTGGTTATTTATAAAAGCAATATGAAAAGATTGAATCCACCCCCCAATTTATTTTTGATCTTATCCCAAATCTATAAGGGCATTTTAGGAAGATTAGACACAAAGAAATAGATCACATTCACCCTAACCCAAATCTATAAAACTAAAAGAAGGGACTCTAAGAAGAAGAGGAGTAGAGGCACCTAGCCCAATAAAAAAAAACAGCCTCAATTCACATTCTCCGCTGATATTTTACCATTACATATCAATGATGAATTCAAAGACACCATTTTAATATTGTCATGAAAACAGTCATTCTACTCTAGTTCACCAAAAACTAAGACAACAACACAACAAATCCGGTTGCTCAAGATCTAAATAGAGGTAGAGTTGAGTTGGCAAAGTTTAACTGGTGATTTTCTACTGTAATCTAATGCTTAAAGATTTTCATCAATAAGTGAAGAAAGTTTACTCCATCAACGTTCTTTCTTACATTTTTATTCAATTTGTATCCATTTGTTTTAGTTGTTTCAATGACTAGTGAATATCTATGTCCATGTGTTTTTTTTTGCCCTAGTGTCAATGTTTCCACTTTCATTCTTGAATTGCAATTCTTATATAGTTATATTGTTTTTTATTTTGATGTCTCATCACGTGAACTGTCCTTTTTATTGATTCATTTTCTGGTATTTCCGTAAGATTATTTATGTGCTCTAGCTTGATGTTGTATTTTCCTGTTATTTATTATGAAGTTGGATACCCAAAAAAGAAATAACACTAAATCAAAAGATTCATTTAGTGGCATTAGATTAATTATTAACTACTGCCGCAAAATATTTAGTGGCAATTGAATTAATGTCATCTCATCTAGAGTTGTTAAAGTTTTTAAGGACATTTATGCAAAGTGTTGGTTATAAATACTCATATTTATTATTTTCTCTACATATAATACAGTGAAAACTATATTATTTTTGTTACATTCTGATAATCTGCACGACCTAGTAATTTTGTAATGACCCTCTTGGTCATTTCTGTGTCTTGCCTTCTGTGTGTCGTTTAGAGCGTTCCTATAGCGACCCCAAGTCATTTATGACTTGCTGGGACTGACAGTTCGGTCACCTGGTCGTTCGTTTGGTCTTGGTGTGAATTTTTGTGTTTTGGAGCTTATGAACCCTGAACGATCATTTTCGATCAAAAGTTCAAGAAGATGACATCGGAATCCAATTCTGACGATTCCATCAGCTCCGGAAGGGTCATTTTAGGCTAGTAGCATGGTCGTCATGACTCCCGAGGTTTTCAGTGTGAGTCGGTGCGATTAGGCGTTTTAGCCTTTGAAATTTGGCTTAAGTTTGACTTTGGTCAACATTCTGAGTAAACGCGCTCGGATGA
>NC_064285.1:30010942-30017915 GCF_019186545.1 Solanum stenotomum | reverse complement strand
CGGCCTCAGTGCTGTCAGATTCTACTAATTAGGGTTGAGGTTCTGGTTCGATGTTCTTCGTTCTTGGGTTCTTTTATGCAATTCTCTTTAGTTATAGTTATTCTGTGTACTCGTCGGGCTTATGGGGGTCCGTTCGGGTTTTTATTTAACTTGCGCACGAGTGTACCTTCTGGGCTTATGGGGGCCCAGTTAGGTGTAGTTAGCTTATAGATTACTTTAGTTAGTTCTTTGTACACTCGTGTGCATTCCCTTGTTAGTTAGATTTTAGTTCTCGACTTCGGTTTGTATTATTCCTTCTTTTCATATTGCCTTTACTTTTCAAGTTCAGTCGGCCTATGATGCCTACTGGGTACCTGTTGTTTTGGTACTCATGCTACGCTCTGCATCTATTTCGTGATGCAGGTCCGGGCACTAGTAGCCAGCGTTGATCGAGCTTGGAGCAGTCTGATCCGGAGACGGGAGTGAGCACACGGCGTCTTGTACTATTTCAGTCTCCATCTGTATTTATAGACTTGTCTTTTACCTTTCGAGACAGTCCAGTCTCTGTTTTCCACTTTTGGGACTTGTACTCATTTTGTTAGTAGCTCTGTACTAGTGACTTCCAGGTTCTGGGAGGGATCTTTATTTGTATATGTGTTTTTGGGTTTGCTTCCGCCTGTTTATATTGTTATTTGCCTACTCTTGTTTAGTTTCTACCCTCAGACCCATTACTTGTTGTTCCGGGTTACGGGTTGGCTTACCTGCTGGTGGGTTATAGTAGGTGCCATCATGACTTGATAAATCGGGTCGTGACAAATTTACACTAGATTTGCCTATGAATTAAACTGGTTAGCTAACATGTTTCAAAGTAACAGTAAGAACAACCAATAAATAACATAATGTTTTTATGAGGAAAACACCTGGCTCAAAATGTGTAAAATGTCACCATGTACCCCGACACAGGATTTAACTCCAACTTCACTAAGTCACTAAGCCTCAACAGAAAATAGTTTACAAACATTGCAGCCTACATAACTAACTCTAATTCTTTAACATCAAGTTATGGATTAAGATTACAACTTTTACTATCCTAGGAACTAACTCTAAATCCTAACCTTCAAGTTATGAATTCGAATTACAAATATTGTAATCCTAGGAACTATCTCTAAATCCTAAACTTCAACACAAACCTCCCAAGGTATGTGTTTGCTACTCTACGAGTTATCCCAACCTGAAGACAACACTCCTAATTCAGTTCAGAACTCACTATAGTAAGAATACATCAAGAATCATTCACAAATAAAAACTCCTGAGACGTAAACTCTATAAAAGGACAAGGTTCTTCGATGTGTTGCTTCTATCTGTTCTTTCAGTTCACTAGTAGCACTTACGAAGTCAATTTTTCACTTGCTCTTTTTGCTTTGTTTCAACGGGTTCACCTCTATTAAGCACAATTCTTCATAGAGTTGTTGTTCACTTCAAACTCCTTATTGACTTGAACTCTCTTGGCTTAGAGTTCTACTTCAAGTGAGATTCCTTATTCAATTAAAACTTTTTGCTTCTTTAGCCTCCTTCAAATCAAATTCATTGATTCTTTTGTGTTGTAGTCGAACTCCAACTCTTTAACTTAGCAGTAACTTGAAGAGTTCTACTTCAAGTGAGAGTCCTTCTTCCATTAAAATTCCTTGCCACTTTAGACTCCTTGAATCGAACTCATTGATTCTTTCTCTTCAATTCATGAGATATTTATTTTCTTGGCTTTTTTCACGAAATTAGCATTATCTATTTCTTAATTTCTTCACTGTTGTCTTTATTAATTTTGAAAGTTTTTGCGATTTCAACTACTTGTGACAGTGTACCTACCATGTTGACTGACATGTTACATCTTTCTTTGTCAATTATCAAAACTGCATAAATCCCAACAAATTTCCCCCTTTTTGATGATGACAAACCTCTTGTCTTTGTGCATTCAAACGACTTTACATGTAGACATTGAAGCATGAAATACTAGCATAAAACATGTTAATCAATGGGTTATAAACACTGCACAACTCTTGTCAAATTTTACATAGACAAGAAGGTATATAAGCCAAAACCAATATTTTTCATTTAAATATAGAATATATACAACATTGCTAGAAGAAATAGGAAAGAAAGAGTAAATTAAGAAAATAAAGCAACCCTAAGTTCAAACGAAAAAATGGAACTTTAAAAGACCAGTAAAATGATTTTATAGGTGAAAGATGGTAAAAGACCCTTTTGAAAATAATATGATTTGCATCAAAGCCACAAAATCTACATATATGATATGAGAATATAATGAAAACAAAATATTTGTAGATCCTTTAAGATCTTTTTAGCTTTTCTATTTCAAAGAAAAAGATCATTCGTACATACAAAGGGTGTAAACTAGATGAAAATAAAATAAAAGTTGGAACATCTTAAATCATGAGAATATCAAAACCTCTTCGTATCTCAACAACATCTTGCGGGAGCATGAGAGTCTTTAGCAGGTTTAGGTATATGATAAAAATCGATCATTACAATCCTTCTATTGGCTTAATTCCCTTTGTTTTGCTAACAATTCCACAAATTTTCTCTTCCTTGATTTAAACATAGCTTCATCTTCATGTCTTTGATGCATTGTTTTTTTTCATGTCTCTGCAATGCAAAAAGAAACACAAAGCATCAGAGACATGAAAATGAAGTTTGAATCACTCAAGAAGATGTTTGAGGAAAGGTTAACAAACGAAAGGGAAGCAAGTAGAAGGATCATAATGGTGGACCTTCTCATATGCCTAACCTACTAATGAATTTCGTACTCCCACAAGGTGCTACTTGGATACAATGAGGTTTTGATATTATCATGATTAATCTATTATAAGTTTCATTTTTTAATTTTCTATATGACCTCTGTATTTATGAATGATCTTTTACTCTAAAATAGAAAAGTTAAATATAGATCCAAGGATCAATCAAGCATTTTGTATTCATTCCTTTCTCACATTATATATGTAGATTGTGGCTCCTCTTGGCTACAAAAGGGTATTTTTTACTCTTTCACGTGTATCAATGTTTTACTTGTCTTTTAAAATTTCATCATTTTATAGAATATCCTTGGTCATAACTCATTTCCGTATTTTCCTCTTCTTTTTCTATATTCATTTTTCTATGTAGGATTGTTTTTTCTTTCATATGGATTTATTATTTTTTGAGTGCAGGTCTAACTTAATTAGGTGTTTTTTGGTACTTTGAAGTTTGCCACTTGACTCTTTTATAGCGTACCCTTCTTCCTATTCATATTTCTTTATTTATTCATCTACTTCTATTTTAAGTTCCTTTTTGCTTTCATGTGGCCTTTTGATATTTTTTAGTGTCAATCTCACTTAATTAGGCATTTTTTCTGACTATGAAGTGTGTCACTTGACTCATTCACCTAGCAACCAAATATGTAAAATCTATAGTAGAAGTGAACTTTAGTACAATTATATATTCCTCGGTACAAGATGCTAAACTGCATCGGGATATTTAGGATCTGAAATAAAACCATGATTTTTTTTTTAAAAGCGCCAACTAAATGCTAATGCCAACTCTAATTGACATTTGTATGCGCAAATTTTCATGATTTTGTTCAAATTGACTCATCTTCTACATATTTTTTTAACAAATGACAAATACACCTTAACATGTGATGATACTGTTAAGATCTATGGGGAAAAAATATAAGGAACTCAAATAGAAGAAACTAAGGTAATGTGGTAAATATTTGGTTTCTATATCTATATTGTATAATAGATTACTTAAAGTTTGTGATTTTGTGTCTGCAATAGGTGCCTCCATGGAATCAACTTTGACACAATGTAAAGAGTGTCAAAGAGAATTGAAGCACTATAATTCTTTCGTAGAATAATATTTCCAAAAGAGGTTTCATGCTACCAATGACATTTTGATAGTTTGAGAAAATATGTGGAATTTGAAAAATATTTTCGAGATCATATATAAAATGTGGGGGTTTTTTGATTATGACAAAGATAAAATTAGACTTAGTGTCTTATTTAAATTTGGAGCACAAGATATGATAATCGATGATACTTTTGTATTATGTTAGACCCAAAAAAAATTTTGGAGTATATTTTATATTGTGATCGTTGAGTTTCTCCTTTACTAGTATATGGTATGACTAGTATGAAACTACCAAATTATATGTATACTTGTTCAAAATGATTGTGTTCTTTTATGAAAAAATGTCACTTAAAATGTTGTGATTTTTCATAAATATGTCTATTAAATATAACTATTTGTATTAGCATGAATATTGGTGAATAGTCATTTGTCATGTTTTGAAAAAGAAGCATTTGGATTATATTACCTTTATTGGACCCGATGAAACTTTGTTCATGGGTAGTTATATAACAATCAAATTGAAAGTTATGGAAAGATCCTTCTGAAAATGACATTTGACAAGGTGATGACTCTAAACAATGTTTGTATCACAAAAAATTGTAAGAAATAGGAACAAATATTTGTGAGAAAAACCTACCACGCAGAGAGCTTTACAAACTAAATTTTTATTTGTTCTTACTTGCTTGAGTCAAACTGTTTGTGACATGAACACTTGAGACATGTAAATTACAAAACCTTGTAAGGAAAACTGATCAACTTAGAAGTGTTGTCTAACTTTGAGTGCAATAAATAAAAATGTCAAATTTGTGTGGAATCTAAGTATAATGAGGATTCTTTTAAATCTGTTGAAAGTAATTTTAATCCCTTAGAGTTGATTTACACTAACATTTGTGATATGAAGTCAACATCATCTCGTGGTGGGAAAAGTATCTCATAACTTTCATTGACAATTGCATTAGAAACAACTGTCTATTTGTTGAATGGTAAGAATGAATCAATAGAAACGTCCAGACAATATAATATTGAAGTTGAAAATCAGTTGGGAAAAAGATAAGAAGTGATAGGGATGAAGAGTATAAATCTCCCATTGCAGAACTATGTTTGAAAGGTGGAATTATCCATCAAATTGCTACCCTATTCACCTCAATCTAATGGAAAACCAAATGTTCAAAGAAATGATGGATGAATTACATATAAGTTCAGGTTTACCACAAAACTTGTGTGGAGGAACTATCCTTACTGCAAAAGGGAACAACAAAAAATTTTGTCTTTTGAGAAAGAAAGCAATTTTGTTTGTTCATGACACAATCTATTCCATATGAGAAATAGAAAGGAAGGAAATCCAACTTGAGATATTTCAAAGTGTGGGTCTCTAGCCAAAGTCCAAGTTCCTATTCCTAAAGGGATTAAAATATGACCTAAGAACTATGGACTATAAAATTAGACTTAAGTAGTCTAGTTAAAGATCTAAAAGACCTTGGAAATAACAAAAGGAGAATGTACTTAATAAAGAGATTCAGACGCATAGTAAGTGTTGAACTGTTGACAAATATAAAGCAACACTTTTTGTCAAAGGATTTAAACAAAAATAAGGTCTTGATCATGTCGACACATACTCGTCAGTTACTAGAATTACATTAATTCTGATGTTAATATTATTAGTTGCGGTATATGACCTCCAAATTTATCAAATGAATGTGAAAACAACTTTCTTAAATGGAGAATTAGAGGAAGAAATTCACATGGAACAAACTGAGGTTTTTGTGGTTCCTAGTAAAGAACAGAAAGTGTGCAAACTTATTAAGTCACTTTATGAACTAAAACAAGCACCCAAAAAATGACATATGAAATTTGACCAAATCATGTTGGCAAATCGATTTAAGAATGATGGAAGTGATAAATGTGTTTACATTAAAATCACAAGGTCATTGTTTGTTTGTATATTGATGATATGTTGATCATCAGTAGAGACACTAATGACATAGATGCTACTAAACGTCTGCTAGAAAGCAAGTTGATATGAAAGATCTTGGAGTTGCTGAAGCGATCTTAGGTATAAGAATCCTTAGAACTCCATAATGTTTAGCATTGTCACAGTGTCATTGCAGTGAAAAGGTACTTGAATAGTTCAAATATTTGGATTTCAATATTGTCAAGACTCCAATAAATGTGAGCTTTGCATTTTAAAAGAGTGAAGGCGAAAGTGACTCACAATTGGATTGTGCTAGAGTATTGAGTAGTATGATGTATATCACGAAATGAACGCGATCAGATATAGTATGTGCTATTAATAAACTGAGTTGGTTAACAAGTGATTCCACTCGAACTCATTGGATGACAATGAAAAGAATTTTGGGGTATTTAAAACATACTAAAAACTATGTCTTCCATTATAACAAATGTCTAGCAGTATTGCAAGGATAAAGTGATGCAAATTGAATCACCTAGATCAAATGAAGTAAAATCCATGAGTGGATGTGTATTTACTTTTGGTGGAGGAGTAGTCTCTTGAAAATCTTCCAAAATGACATGTATCACTAGCTCTACAATGATCTCTGAGCTACGTGCTCTAGATAAGGTCGGTGAATAAGTTGAAAGAATTAGAAATTTCTTGATAGATGTTCTCTTTTGGCCCAAACCTTTGGCATCAGTAGGCATACACTTTGATAGTCAATATGCAATAGGTAGAGCATGGAGCCTGATGTATAACGGAAAGTTTCGTCATGTAAGACATAGACATAATACCGTTAGAAAACTACTCTCTAGTAGGGGTGACAATTTCAGCCCATATTAAAGAAATGAGTCCATTTTGCCCATATTTAATGGCTTGGATCACTCATATTTTAGTTGGTTAAATATGGGCTTCAACCTATTTTAAGAGTCTCTACAAATATTGTCAAAATAGGTTAAATATGAGTATCCATATTGACTCATAATAGATCACTTAGTTTTCACTTCCACTCAAAATTCTTAAATGTGCTAAAAAATAAAATATTTAATATTAATTTTCAAACTTAATTGAAAAAACATATATTTTTTTTGTTTTAGGAAAACAAAAAATATTTAGGGGTAGGTTGGTGGAAAGGGGGGG